>NC_068370.1:16634269-16894269 GCF_020536995.1 Dreissena polymorpha | reverse complement strand
TTAAAATGAAATTCAAACCTATTTATTGTAAAATGTACATGTATAGCGTTGCTGTTTCATATCCTGTGAACCGATAATTTCTAAATGTCTTTATAATAAACTGATTTTAGACATATAGAACAAAAGCATGATTTACATATACATATAAAGTTTGTCTATTCCGTTGTATATATTCTATATTATTACTAACAGGATGGTGTACCAACACTGATCCATCTGTGTATATAGGGAATAAGAGGTTAATGTCGTGGATGGAGAGTGGTTTTCGCGATGTACTTTCGATTTAAAATCGCGAAATTTTATTACCGAATAAACTGAAAATATGAACTTTTTTCAAGAAATGTAACATACCAGTCGTGATATTTTAATCAATATAAGTTAATTAATCTTACAGCCCCGCGTCGAATATTGAATAGTATTTTAATATTTGATCCCATTAGACAAGCCAAATGTGAATAAGCTCCATTGTACTTAAAATACATAAAGGAATAATAAAATTCAATGAACATTAACTTTATCATCCTCTTATCTTTTATTTTAAAGGGACCGTCAACCACGAAATACGAAACAAGAACAGTTCTAAAATACCGTATTTGTTTTACAATTATTAATTTATAAATGACAACAATTAATAATAAATATATATCTTAGTGGCAGAACAACAATTTGTAAAAAAAAAAGTCTTAATCTTATTTAGAAGTCCACATGTCATAAATCCTGGATGGTGAAATATGCATTTTGAGGCGATCCAATTGAGATGGGTCAGGAAAAGATATTAGAGGACTGGTCAAGTGTGAACGGGTCGACCGACAGGATGTTGTTGGTGATACGTTTGGCAATACATGTATTGATTAAGTTTTTAGATGGACAAGTGGGTCGAAACGTTTGAGATTTTATTTATGAAGCAGATCCATCTTGTGTTCTATGTGATTCCGTGTCATTCAGAGTCCGCTCTATAATATAGACCTTGTCAATACTTTTAACTATCAAAATCGAGCATATAATCAATGTTATCATTATGATATGATTAGTTATGATTGTATTTTGTATTTTGTACAAAATACCATTGGCGCTGACCTGAGTTTAAGGTTTATTGGCTTGTGTCTGCATTGTTTTTTGATGGTTGGTCATCATTCCTGAAATCGATCGAAATAACATGATAACACTAATTTCTGAGTAAGTTTCAATAAGAGTTTAGAGTTAAGGCTAGTGATCTGACCCCTTTCCTCCGCTTCGCATGATAAAGTTGAGAATATATTTTATAAAGGTAGAGCAATACCTGTGACCTCTATAACAAATTTGGATTTTCAATTTGAATTAGATCCTTGCTTTTGATATCGTGTTAACTAGCTCAACATTTGTCGATATATATTAATCGATTCCGACAAAGTGTCATTAAGATAGGACAAACATATGACCTATTAAGTGTTTAATATATAAATAAAAGACGCACTTGTTATGACACAAGACAGACAGACACCGTAAAAGTCTTGTGCTCAAGTAAGACAACATGCGATATCACAAATATCATAATCTTCAGGTAAAGCTATATAACAGTTAGTCATATTTAAATGTATAAGCATATTAAACCAAGCGGTTCATTTCCTTAAACTGAAAAGTGTTTTATAAAAGTATAAAAAGTATCATATCTATGCCCAAATGTTTATGCTTGGGATATACACGACATTACCACAGGAAGGAAATAAATGACACGCAATAATTACCCGACTATTGTTATTATCCATACAAATGAAAATTGATATTAAAAGTTTGCATTTATAAAGCTAATTATAAACCAAAGTTGACTACTCTTATTTGAATAAAATATTGACCTAGTTGTATCCGTATCGATCAAAGACTTCTTATGCAATCAGTCATTTATACGTCGATGTTTCGTTAAATATTTAAGCAACATACTAGCAAAAGAGTCTCAACATGATACATAAATCAACAAGATGAGGAACATTCGTAAAGTGATTGTCTACATACACACGATTTAAGGTATTTTTAATTTAAACCATGTTTCTATATATACCAGACTATGCAAAACGTTTTTTGGAAATGAATAGTAAGCCACAACATCGAGTTACAGGGTTGGGAAAAAATAGTTTGTTTTCATCATGTGGTTGAAAATACAACTCATCAGATGAAACAGTTACGTCAGACATGATCAGTTACAATGAACAAACTACCATACATTAAGAATGCAACATTAATTGTTTGGCCAATTACATAATTGGTTTGCACTAATTGCTTGGTGTGTAATACTTAATCATATTGTTAATGCATTGCATTTTGTCATGTTTAGTTGTTGTATATGACATTCAAACACTTATGGGAATATAAGGTAAGCGGTTTCTTTAAGCAGTCATGGATGTCTACGACATAGATTTCTAAATTTGTGCATGCGACTCGAACGAATTATTCCATAAGAATATATAATAGATATTTGAAAAGTATCATATCGTTTTAAAAGGCGAGATAATGCAAGAAAATTACACAATACAAAAGTAAAATCAATATAAATACGGAATTGACACATATGGCACATTTCAATTGTATTTCAATGATTTCAATTTAATGATTAGTTGAAGACAACAGAAAATTATGTAACTCATAAAATAATAAACACAATGAAACGATTGGTCATGATTAAATCGTGCATAATGCCTGATGTTTGTATTAATACTCTTCACGCTTAACTTTCTCGCCGTCATGCTTTCTTGTCCGACCGTAGACAGAATATCGCCTTGCAATTAAGCACAAGTTTTCAAATTGGTCATGGTTATATTGACGGCCATACATTGCTTAAGCAGATTCCACTTTGACGAGTTTTCACTTGTAATATTTGTCTCTTTCCAATACACAGTCAAAACACTTTTAAATAAGAATAAATTGATTGTGTAGGAATGTGACATGTTTTTATTCGAAAGGGGGCAGATTACTAGTTTCTTGTATGTAACAATGAGAAGGTAAATTTACTGGCATGCTAGGTTTCCGTTTTCCAAACTTCAGTTTTTATAACAACTCCCCTGTTGTCAACATATGCTGGTTCGAAAGGCAAACTCTGGTCATCAAGTGTCCATTCTAATACTAAATTACGTTGTTCTTCCGTTTTTCCCCTGCCCTCGCCCGTGGAATGTAGACCGTCCTCGTACCAGTTAAAGGTCAAACCTCTGTGGTCTGAAATGATATAGTTTGAACTTGCGTTTGTGTTCTGTCTTATTACACATGATATCTCCTTAGTAATTGGAACATTTACTATTGTCGTTATCGTTGACAAAACACTTATTAATGTCCACTCAGTTGGCGTTGATGACAAAAATATTTTATATGTTTGTGTTGAAAGAAAGAAATTGGTTTATAACCAATATTTGATATATTTTGAAGAAGATGGACGGCAAAAATGCGACTATACAAACAGGAGTATCAGCGGACCTTTAATAAATACAAGAGGTCATAACGCTGCTCCCCGGAGACCCCAACGAGCTTAACTGAGTTGAGTAGGTTAATGTCCATTAGTGTTCACAAAAGTTTCATAAGGACCGCAATTAAGCTATGTTTTGAATGAAACACAATCATTTTAAAACTTAATTCACATATATATTATATAAGACATATACAATAATAATATTTTTCTGGTAACCTTGCCGACCCACTGCCTACTCTGAAGAATTAATGTCCGATTTGTAAAAATCTCTCCTAAATCGTTCTTTATTTTTATTTTCAGAGTTAGTCTTGGCAATATTGAATCAACTTGAGCAACTTTCGTACAAAAACATCATCAACAACACGAGTACTCGTTTTTTTATTCATTTCTCATCAAATTAAAATTTAAATAATGAAATAAAAGAAAAACAGTTATAATTGTTAAACATGAAAACATTATTCATCATTCGCTACATTAATTTTTTTCTTTATAAATTAACGCTGCTATCAGAATGGTTTATTTGGCTGGCAAAGCGTATAAGTCAGAAGCAAGCGGACGATTAACAATAAACTAACAAAAATGGCTTCTTGTGTGACGCATAACACGAGTCTGAGTGTCACGTACGATTGTGGAGCACCAATCCTTATGAAAGTGGACTTAGTTACTTCAGTCCCTGATTCTCAATTAATCGGACATTAATGATTTGTTAAATAACGGATCTCAACATTGCGGATCGTAAGGAAAGTTGTTTTAAATATCGCGTTATATTTGCAGCAATAAAATTTAAAATATACTAATGACTGTATTAGTGAAGTAAATTTAGTCTTGTTAAAAAAACTCAACCTACAAACCCATATATTTCAGACTCGTTATCAGAAACAACCCATTGTTGTTAGGTCTTACACGTTTTGAAAATTTTGAGCACGTTTCACGACGAGTGAGTATACCTTTTTACTTCTAGATCTTTAGAATGGTTTTATGATAGCCACATAAGGAGACGTCTTGAGTGCCATGTTTTTTAATGTATACATGAATCAAATCGAACTAATCTGAGCAATCATTTAAACAAATGTAAACATCAAACTTCATGAAGATTACGCTTAATGCTTGTAGAATTATTATCCATGTGAAACATTATCTTTAATTTTTACATATTGACCTAGTTTATTATCCCATATAACCCACTCTTAAACGCTTCTGAGAAATCTATGGGGACAACATTATCAGAAAAGTTCAAAAACGTTGTGAATTAATGAAGATTGGCCACATGCTTTCGTTTTGAATCTGACCGTGAGAATTTGTTTTAATCCACCAAGTGTCATACAGATTGGGCAATGAATATGGCCTCTATTAGCTTCAAATGTATTCATTTTATTCGTGCTTATACTCTTGTTATTGACCCCACTGAAAAATTATAATTTGGAAAATATTTTATGTTCTGAAAATCTTTCACGAAGATTGGGCAAACCATGTGGATAGTTCACACGCGTTTTCGTTAATTCAAACTATTGACCTTTTTAACCAAAGTGAATCAGTTTCTAAATTTGCCGATATATGATTGGGGCAAATGTTTTGAACAACTTCAATTCAAGTTAAATTCCGATTGTGTCATAATGCAACCTCTATTGTTAATCCGCTTGTTAAAAATTGTATCTGGTGACCCAGTTTTGACCCCACATGCCCCATATTCGATCTCAGCCAAGATATCATTCGAGCAAAAGGTCTTTAAAAGGTCAATGGAGACTTGGTAATAACAGTTACCTTAAGCGTTTGCACATAGTGTTTTTATTTGACATATTATTAAGATATTTAGTTGTTAGTCCACGTAACTCAGCGTTTAACTCGGCCGTGATATTATTTGACAATTGTTCTGACCAAGTTGCGTTAAGGAAATGAATGTAGCCTCGAGAGTGTTTACCAGCATTTTTGATAAGCTTAAAATAGTGTTTTACCGAACACGGCCCCAAGTTTTGAACTCCAGCGATTTAATTTTTTAACAAATGTTCTAACCAAATTTAATAAAGATTTTACTATTAATTTAAACAATATAGTATTCATAAGCGTTTTCTTTAACTTCACAAGAGTGGACTAGTTTTTTATCTCACGTGGTAAGTTTTGCCTTAGATAAAGATATCATTTTGCAAATGTTCGTACAAAGTGTCATGAAGATAAGGCAAAACATCCGGAGTGTGTTCACATGTTTTTGTTGAATACGGCACAGACAGCCAGTATTTGATTCCACTTAAGCCAGTTTCGAACTCGGCCGGGAGAGCATTGAGGAAAATGTTTTCACGAAGTTTTACGAAAATTTAGCAATACATGCGTCCGCCAGAGTGTTCAAAAGCATCAGCACGTTGGTCACATGTTAGATATTAAAATGGCGTAAGTAATGGCAAGTTTGTATTGAATAATATCTCAATATTTGTCTATATTTTAGAGGTAAGCATTATTATAATAAATATCAGTTATTACAGTCGTAAAGATAATTTTTTAAAGCATGTACACAAACTGACACTTCACTTGCACCACACGTTTCATTACCTTGAAAATTCGGATAAACGGTATATTGCTGGTTCTTCCAAGTATAATACAGGTATTCCATTTCCCACATTGAGTCTGCTTTGTTAGTGGCTTTGAAAGATTTGTACCACAGTGTAGCCTTATGTTTGGGGACAAACGGGACGGATTCGTTGTTCTTCTTTACTTCAGCTAACCAGTCTGTAAATGAAGAACTAACAAGTCTGCAAAAGAACCTGTCTGAAATTAGTGGATAAGCTATTCTACGAGTGTAAATAACATCACATGGCATGCAACAAATGCATAGTTCACATCCCTTGTACGTCGATTATTCAAATGCAGCAGATATAGAAAAAACATTGTTACTATATTATGTAGACAGTTTTGTTGCCAATATTCATATTTATCCTGTCACATGCCTTTAAATCCGCCCGATAACCAGGTAATATAATATCCCAAAAGATATTAGGCTAGATGACCACGTGACCTCGAATATCCGTCAGTTGCTATCCGCGCATGCGCATGCATTTACTATTTTCTATTAATAAAATATAATTTTTTTCTATTAATAAAATACCAAATACATGTAAAAAACTGTTTGTTTAAACATTATTATTTAAACAGCATAATTTCGTCTTTGTGTATTGAATTAATAACGAGTAAGTCGATTTCTGTGTGTCTTAACAAGATGGAGGCTAGCCTAAGCGCTTTGCCTGACGTGACGCCACCATGTTTTTTTTCGCGCGTGATGTTTACCATATTAAATATTTAAACACAAAATACTCGAAAACTAGATATTTTAGAAACATTTTAACGAATGTTGTAAATGTGACAGGATAAATAGAATAATAGGTTGGTGACGTGGATGGAGAATGGTTATCTGGCTCGTCGGAGGATCTTATCGGGTTCGCCTTCGGCTCACCCGATAGATGCCTCCGACTTGCCAGATAACCATTCTCCATCCACGTCACCAACCTATTATTCTCTATGTAGGTATGTTTTTGTATTGTGCCATTTAATATATGCCACAAATGAATATGTATCACATACAAAATATGCAGTTTTATTCTTTTTCACTATGCTACTCTTGGCAGTGTTAAACCATTTGACACAATGTCTTGCAATAGTTCTTCTGGTAAACGCAAATGTATTTTGATTTGAAAACTCGTGTTTCATTAAACACCAATTCGTTGCACTGAAAACACGCGGCGGAAACGTATTATGTTTGTGTTTATAATTAATTCATTTCTTTGGTTTTCTTGGTGAATTATGACTTTTTGAACTTAAACTAGTCTGTCTGAAGCGCCATTTCACTAGAGGTGGCATTTAAAAACATTTTCTATATGTTCGATATTTTTTTATCAATATTTTTCAATATAATGAACTAGAATGGTAACTTGGTTTTTATAAGATTTGACCTGGTAACGTGGTTTGAGAAGCAAGTAGCGCAGATAAGAATTAATCATAGATATTTCCAAATTAGACATTTGGACAAAGCGTCATCTATTTTGAGACATAAATGTAGACACTAGAGTGAAAACAAAGTTTTTCAAAGATTTCACATAGCGAATATGTTGTTGTTTTTTGCCGCATGTGACCCAGCCTTGGTCTAGTATGTAAAGGTCAACATTCTGACAGTTTTGTCGTGATATAATTTTTAATGTGGCATCTACAATATTAACAAGTTTTTTTTCTAACATTTTACCTGGTTACCTTGGTTTGGGACGCACGTTACCCAGATCTGAACCTACAAATGTCTTTAAAAGTGTCGACCACTATGATTAAGTAAACTCATGTTGTTTTTCTTGAGTGCAGACACGACGTTTGATAAAGGTATGAGACTAAGGGACCTAATTTCTAAATGCAACAGACCTAGATTCAAGCTTGACCTGGTTAATTACAAGATACAATTTCTTACCAAGTGTCTTAATTCGTTAATGTGACGTCTGAAGTGTAACAATGGTTTTCAATGATTTAATCTGGTGACTTTATTTTTCGACGGACATGACGACGATTCTAACTCGGCCTACATATTGCCTAGATAAACATGATCACTAAGTTGCATTAAGATTGGGTTAAAAACGAGTCCACAAGAGAGGTAACAAACACATCACACGACAATGGACGCACAATAGCTCACCGTAAGTACGATGGCGAGCTTTAAAGAAGTTTATAATTATTTAGTATTACATTTGTAGCTACAGTTTTACATTGGCTCCTTACGTTTGATTCCTTAAATGAACAGCATACGTGCTTGAATTATATATTAGATATCTCCTAGAAATATTACTGCCTTAAATTCTTGTTTTATCCATTTTAGATTATATGGACCATCGACAAAACAATAAGAAATAATGTTGGTGAACGAAGACACATGTAGTGAATATTCATGGTAGAAAGGCTGCAGCAAAAGATATTTCTTACCAAATTTCAAAATTGCATGATAATTTGGGTATAATTGCACGAAGTATTGACATTTTAACTGTTTTTTAACATTCACAATAAATTTATTACATGTTATTTACAGATGCGAGTTGTTTTAAACAGACCGTTAAACCTACCAAAATATCATTTCGATATGGCCGATACTTTCTTTAAACATTGATTATACATTTACAGACTTGGACTAACGGACATTTGACACTTCGAAATCATGCCTAGTATCAAATGATAGGCCTTATTGTAAATATTGTTCGATTAATAACTACAATATGGTACAAAATATGTAGCCTTTTATTATTAACAGACTGTAAACAAATGTCTCAAGACGATCATATTTTAAAATGGTATTCACACATCTTCTGAATGTTCTCCCATTATAACTAAATAGAGCAACCAATAAACATTCGCTTTAATTGTTATATAATTTAACAGTGATTTTTTTGCCCAAAATTACCGCCGATATTCGGCTGCTTCCCAATTGCAAAAAATGACGTTTTTCCCCAAAAATTGACCAAAATTTCCCCAAAAATGACCAAATTTTCCCAATAAAGCCAATAAGATTACAATGTCATTTAGCGTTAATTTCGTAGAACGAGTGCCGATCGAGCTTGTCGAGTCTTCGCCGAATGACAACTGTCTTACGAATGTTCGCGAATGAAGCCGAATACGATTTTACGTTGCTGTCCACACATCTCTCTCTATAATGCGGAGGATACCGTCGATAGTCGATGTATCCCGATTGTTAACGCCTGTTTTTACACACGTCCAAGATGGCGGCAAGCAGACGAGAAGTTTGCAATGAGCAACAAAAATGATAAATAACACTAAAATTAACAGCGGACATCACATGGTTATTAGGAGATAATTTAATGTGTGCGTCAATTAAAGCAAAATACTACGTTTGAGATGAACAACAACAAATATTTATTAGAAATCTTCAAATGTAATGCGTGTCACGAAAATCTGTGTTGGGAAATTGGAGTTAGTTTACTCACAAAGTTAAAGCATTTAAGATGGGTATCGTTCGAAAATGGAAAGAGACAAACATGATTTGATTTATATGTTAGTGGATCCGTGTATAATCAGATTCATATGCATATTCTGCTTTATTATGTTTGTCACGCTGTATAGTTTGGTGAAATGGCATTGAACTGAGGATGTCAATTGTGAAAGATATTAAAAGGTAAACAAATGAAATGTATAATTTTAGCTCCATTTAATACAACATTTACACAGCAAGAACATATTTGTTAATATTTGTAAATGTTTTCACCATATCATATTTTACTTTAAAAAACATCCTGAATTAAATTCATACTCTTAAAGAGATTATGATTAAATCATAATGGTACATATATATTGAAGAATCTATAGATTATTGCAAGTTTAATATCCATGTGGAAGGATATTAACTAAACGTTGTAAGAAGACATAAAAGCAACACTTTATAATATAAAAATGCTGTCAAACATGAACTTAGCAATTTTTATTCTGTTCTTATAATCATACTTATAATGTTTCCCAATTTCATGGTTTATCGCGCTATTATTCCAAATTTCATGGTTTATCGCGCTAATTTTTCCAATCCAAATGCCACAGGCTGTAACAAAAAAAATCAAAAAAAAATCACTGAATTAAGATTATGTAGTAAACACACATTAATAATTGTTCACTTTTTTTTCCTCATGTTTTTGTGAAGAAAGATGGAAAGCGTTATATTACTCAAAACCGCTGTCAACTATACATAGGTGACAACAACTGTGAATATATGGAATTATATGTGGGTATTGTATAAAGATCAAGTTTATCATGGATGCTTAGAACCGATGTAGCGCGAGGATTGACGATTTAGTTTTTCCGTAGTTGACAAAAACAGATTCTCCAATTCACACTAGTAGCCGGGGGGGGGGGGGGTTGCGTTGGGTGCGTTCGCACCCAACTTTTTTAACAAGTAAAACAATTTACTATAAGTTGCACCCCAATTTTAATTTGAAGCAAAAACGGTTATTTTGTCCAGGAACCCGGTGAGTCCTTCGTATTTAAGCGTTAAAATAATGCTGTATTCAATATGCAACCGACAGATCATCACAAAATTAATTTCTCGATTAAGTCATTTCCAAGACAGCGCGTGATTTTTATTTACAATTTTAACCGTAGAATTGTTGAAATCAACAGAGGTTTTGACAGCAAAATTTGAGGAGATCTAAGAAGCCGGTTCCCGCAAAATGGAATTGCAATCTTTGTTATAAATTGTTTTTCAGTTTAATGCATAATTATTAACCTGGCACTCTAATCCGTATAAAATCGATACTTATTTAAAGATATTTGATACTAAATGATTGTTTTGTAACTTTTGTCATCGTTATTAATGTATGTTAAAGCTATAACTTTAATAAATATCATGAAACAAAATGATGACGCCTACTTATTGTGGTTGAAATCCCAGTCCAATAACCTTTTTCAACAATTATCTAAATGGCTTGAAAAACGATTTGATTAACTTGAATAAATAATCTTATAAAAAAAAGAAAATACATTTTAGATGATTATTAACTGAATGTTATGACAGCTTCCGAAAATGACTGAAATCAAAGGACACCCTTTGACTATTGCCGAAGACAAATGAGTCACTGGTTAATAACTTTGCATTATACCACGATTCATAACAATTACACATTGTGCACAGCATTTTCGACAGACTGCGTTGTCTTTTTTTCTATCGCCTTACAACCATTTTCGGATCCCGTAAAGGGTTTTCCATCAACAAAAATATCCGCTATGCTCAAGACAGGATAATTTTTATGTTGAATGAGAAGAAAACAAATCATTTCTACAAAGCAATTTAGCTTTTTTTGTAGTTTACCAACACATACATAGCTTTCCACAATGTTTGTATTATGTCAAACTTGAATGTCCTATTCTTAAACAGTTGTTATAATGAATTTGAAACGTTGTTAAATATGATCAGATGGACGTTAACGTTTAATGTTCATCAACTGTGACGGATCTTGAGCATATAATGGGCAAATAAGTACATGTTTTTTCTTCAACGTCCTGGTATAAATTGTTAAGGACTTTGGGACCATAGGGCAAGTAGTTTGTGGTTATAGGGTCTTAATGAAGCCTTAAAGGGGCCTTTTTCACGTTTGGGTAAATTGACAAAATTGAGAAAAAAAAGTTGTCTCAGATTCGCAAATTTTCGTTGTAGTTATGATATTTGTGAGGAAACCGTAATACTGAACATTAACCACGCTCTAAAATAGCCATAATATTAATCTTTTGGCGATTTAAAAAACCCGAAAATTATAAAGCGTTGCAACGCGAAACGATTTAATAATTTGGAGAGTTCTCTTGTTAACGTTATATTGTGTCAAACTACGAGGATTGCTTATATAAAGTATAAAATACATCTGTCGTTGTATATGGAAGGATGGCCGAGTGGTCTTAGACGTAAACTTTTTACTCCAGGGGTCAGTTGTTCGAGCCCTGCTGAGGGTTACCTTTTTTCCTTTTTTAATTTTATTCTTGATTTTTTTACTGGGATTGTTATATCCAACGTTTACATTTATCAATATAAAGCATTTACTGACAAACTTCAAAACATGTCAAAATCTGTGAAAAGACCTCTTTAAGTGTTATATGTTTCTGAAATTTGTTTAGAAAAAGATAATGTATTTGTTAAAAATAGTTTAAAAAATTAAAGAAAACAGTTATTCCATTTTGATCACTTTTTAGTATTGATGCAGATGTTTACGTTTCTTTTTCAAAATGCTACCGCACATACCCCCTTCGTTGCTCAATAACCATCCTCGATGGTAAAAATTCGCAACCCCGTTTTCAAAACCCTGGCTACGGGACTATGTTTTGGAAAAGCCCAAATCTGATCTTGAAATAGCGATAGTATAAAGCTCATGTTTATACGATCGTTGTTATACTACCGATTTTCATCTGGCAATAGGATAAATATTGAGGACAATGTTTGCACAATAGAAAGTAATGGTCCTGCAATTAATATGTGCTGCACATACCGGATTTAGCTCAAGCATGAAATTGGATTGTTTTGTCAATATGCTGCATCGTATTTCGCCATTGTGTATGTTCTCAATGGATTCAATCTATATTAACGAAGAATACAACCCAGTAACTGCCGTAATGCATTATTCGCGCGTACATAATGGATATTGGATTTAAAAACAGACTGTGAGGAAATGAAATGTGAGACGAGCAGTCGTGACGCATCTTTTTTTTTTTAACGCAAGGCGTACATACTTTGTTTAATGATTGCATTTACGTATTAAAGGTAATATGGTTTAGTCTTAAGTCTTGTCGGATCATTTAACTAAAACTTATGAGATTTAGAAAATAAAGAATATAATTCGATCCCAGAACACACACAATTTGAACATAAAGAGGATACCGATTTAGCTCATTACATATTGTTTATAAGGCGAATAATATTATAATTTCAGCTTAATGAACAGTAGGCTAACAATACCGTTTTATATTGAACATTACATTTTTAACATAAGCTGTATTTATGGTCTAAAGTGTTTAATTTGGATGATTAATACGGACCAATATCTTTAAAGTTTTACTAATTAACTTATTTAACCCTTTCCCATTCAAAGGCAAAGCGAAAATGGTTATGTGCAAACAGCATAAAACCAGAACAGCCTGCGAGCAACTCGCAGTCTGTTTAGGTGTTATGCTGTTCACTGCTTATCAGTATCTTAGGGTTGGAAATGAAGCCTTTAAAGCTTGAATCTAGTAAAAAAAGTCTTTAATTAAATTTAACTTTCTATGGGTCTTCAAATGCCTCAAAATACGAATCTAAGTGGCAAAGGGTTAAACTAATTGTGCAATCACATGTGGTCTGTCCGCTACCTATACACTATGGTCAGCGCACTTAACCTATTCAAAGTTATTGAGAGGAAACAAAAGTAACATTAACATTGATTGACCTTGACAAAAATTGTCTGAAATACATAATGTATGTCTGCATGTAAGCCACTGAAGCAGAACACTTGAGCGCAAATACACCATTAGAACTAAAGTGGTTACCGCTTTTCTTTAATTTAGCAACAGTAACATTGATCATGATCCGATTGGTCCTATATTTAATATCAAGCTACCTATACAAAAAAAATCGTATTATACGTCCATACAAACTGAAGATATTATAGCAGAAATCATTTTTCTATTTTGGTAGTGACTTGACTTTAAGTTTACTGGCCTAAAATGGTCTAGACGTCATTGACACAATATAAAGTTTCGTGACGTTTTGGCAAAATGCAACTTTCAGAGTTTTTATGTCAACCAAACGTCACAACCAAATGTCGTAGTGGCGATACCTCATGACACGGTTTGGAACTTTAGTCAGTTTGCAAGTAGATTGTTAAACTTTGTATAATTGATACAAGTTAATTGACCAGTTTTAGGAGGATTGACCAATAAAGTTACTTCTTTAGTGTTCTCGTGATTTAATATAAAGCCATATAATTCAAAAATGCATCTCACTCGGCTGTTATTGAAACAAATGTTTTGACTGAATTGTTGCTTAGTCGAAATCAAGTGTAACATCACGAATGTTAAACCGATTATTTGTCAACTTGACCTAGTGACCTAGTTATTGGCCCATCATAATCAATTGTGTGAACTCATTTCGACAAATGTTTTGAACACGATTATAATGCATACAAGAGGGATCTTGTGGTGTCTAGCTGCTCACTTTAATTAATGTTAATAGAAATAAGCAAATCTTGACTAGGTCGTAAACAAATGCAAAATATTACTAGATCTCGTAACATATTTTCGTCTTAACGAAGTTTATTTGGAATGAAATGTGTTACTGCTGTAAATAATGACGAAGCACGATTCACGACGACTGTGGGACAAGGCGCAATTTCAAACGCTCTCTATCGGGGAAATTGTTGAATAATTTGGTAATTTTTATTCGTTTAATCTTGCTTGTAAAGCGATACTAAGTGACGAATCAGAAGTAAATTGAATAATTGCACTCATGTTATACCAAGCTTTCGGTTTTATAATATCGAAACAAGAAGTTATTCAAATGGTTCCTAACAGTACCATGCTGTATTTATTCATGATTGATAAAGCTGACTAACTCAGTATTGAATACGGATAAATTGTTTTCAAAACCATTCTCACTGTGTCATTAATCGATGTATTTGTGGAGACTCAATGATTTAAACGTTTTTGTAAAAACAATGGCATGAAACTGACGTTTCATATATGGACATGTTCTTTCAGTTTCACCAAATTTAAGGTCAAAGCTGAGTCAGTCAACAAACTAGTGACCTGTTGACATTAACACTTTTGAAAATCTATTTTAAATGTAAGGATATCATCTTCATTTGTAGGTGAATATTGCGATTTGGGGCGATACCAATTATTTATATCCAGGTAAAAGAGAATCATATCGTATCTGTGAAAGATATTGCAAAGCGATAATATAATTATTAAAACTTCGTTTCTTAGAGCGTTTGAAGATGTAAACTGGGTCACTCTAACTGGTTTTCATGTGATAAGAAACGTTTAGATGATTTTGGCTTTTAAGAGGTATTTTAAAATCCTGAAACTATATGCAGTTATTTTCTTTTCATATTTAAAGAGCGAGTAATAAGAAACTTTGTTCGCGAAAGGCAAGGTTTATTACTGCGTAGTTCAGTTTTCACGGATTACGCTCATTACAGTCGATTGGTGTATAGCGGATTTGAGTGAGTAACGGATAGCATAAACGTTTTTTTGCAAAATACTTTTATTTATGTTAAGATTTATAGTTTTCTATTAATTGAATACAAATAGCCTATCATTGTTAAGTCGATTCATGTTTTTGTTGATGTGTGTCAATGTTTACAACTGTTTCTTTTTTCGAAAGCAAAACAAGGTCACGTTATGTACGCACCGTTTTTGTGACGACAGGAAAAGTGCAGACGAATGGTTTCTTGAATTTTGCAGTTTTTGTTTGGTAACCATAATGTTCATTGATGTAATATTTTAGTATTATGTGTCCTTTACAAAAGTATGAATGCTCAGAAACCGAATTGATGCGTACCATATAAAATAAGCATGAAAGCTGCAACTCGTGATTTAGTGAATAACGGACATGTGGTGACCCATATTCAGGAATGTGTGGATTGTCTCAAAATAAATATAAACCCAATTGAAGTTGTCCAAAACACATGTGGTAAGCGTGAGGCTATAATATTAATAAGTAAAAACATCATTTTTAATGAAAAATAATCAAATTATAACGACAAATCGATTTCTCTGAAAACATATTTTCCGCAATCAAATCTATATATAGATTCAACTCAAAATGACCCGAATATAGGGTGCATCGCTTTGAACAGCAATTACTTCATCAATTGTGCAGCGATTTCCGTGAATTTGGTCTTAATAAACGCAGAAATAAATTTCCTTTCTGGAAATGTACATATATTGCAATTATTTTTTACAAATGATGTGTCAAATTTCAAGAAATAACACGATACACATGTAATCCGATAAAGACCTAAGCGATCCGGTAATGGCTGAATCAGTGTACCATGAAATTCGCGCTGTAAACAAATAATACTTTTCGGAATTTAAAACCGCTGGCATGTTTCAATAGGAAAGACGAAAGATGTGTCTATCTAGGTTTATTGGTTTAATTACTGAATGCATGGTGTTTACGTTGAAATGAGACTCGAAGTCCTTAGCTATCCGTTATACACCAATCGACTGTATTGAACTAGCTTCTTGATATTTTGCCTGTTAACATAAGGAAATTTATTACACGCTTCGGGATCTGGGACTTACTAGTATTTAGAATTCATACGGGCCTCTATCGTTGAAGTAATATAGCAAGAAACGGAAGATACTATTTGTATTGTTGTAGTCGCGATGTAGAAGACTTGTACCATTTGTCCATGCAGCATTACTATCAGGCGGAGATTGCTAGATTTAAGTTTTAACATTTGACCATCAGTATATAAATGCAAATCTCTTATCGGATCTGCTAATGTAGCTCTCCTAAAAACTTTGAAAACTATATAAAAAAAGTATGCACTAGATGTAAGAAAATCTATTACCGTGTAATACATTTATATCACTCTCATGTGTATGTTACGCCGACTGTATACGTTTGAATCATTGTTTGCATTTTTCTGTTAAAAACATTACCTGAACAAACTGACCACTGATTTGTTGTATTTAATCACATTATTTTCTCGATTATGCATTCTGTACGAATCTCGAATAAAACGCGTGTCGTGTCTTGCTGATTATGGAGAACCAATAAAACTCCACAAAATATTTAGTTCACAACTAATTTGTCATAAAGCTTTCAATATAACTACTAAACTTTCGATTACAACCTTAAATAAACACTAAATGCGTAAAAATCAAATAAATCTAACAACTATCGTGTGTGACCAAGTAATAAATTCATGAATTAATGACCATCCCCTCGAGGCCGAAACAAGGCGGATTTATCAATGTACATGTAAATCAAAAGCAAGAATTGAAACTAACGATTTACTACAAAGTATATAGCCTTTGTTCGAATTCAGCAAACATTAAAATCAGAGGACCCAAGGGCTGATCAAACAATAAGATACCGATAATGGTTGTAATCTTTATCTGTAAGTATTTTTAAGTCTATTTGGTCTTTTCGTGCCCAAGGTTACAATACGACTTCATATTTAACAAGACGAAACAAACTTGGCACGATTGTTGAATTATTGCTTCAATTTCCGTCTATGAAGTGTGTTTGTTTCTAAATTTAATTGAATGTTTGTTGTTCTTTCACCGCGGGGGAGGGGAGGGAGCTGATAACCCATAGGAAACCCCACCTGTCCGGCCACCAAGCAAACTCATTTGCGCCGCGAGCGTCAAGTGAACTCGGATCGGTTAGTTGCAATGGTATCGGTGAAGACATAATGTTCATGTTGAATGAAAGTCATACACAGTGTAAATGAAACAAATGAAGGCTCAAATAAGATGGCCATTAATAGATTTTTCGGCATTTCTGTAACGGCTCCTTAGGGGTAAATGTAGCTTTCAATAAGAGTCTTTTATTTCTGCTTATTACATCTGTTTAGTCAAACGTTCACGTCGTGTAAAGAGAAGTTATAAAATGTATTTCCTACCAATACGATCGCGTTTGTTCCAGTAGCACGATAATGTATACAAATGGTTATCTAAGTTGATACGTGTGTCAAAAGTCACGTCACGTTTCGGAACTTCATATTGGGATCGGCGTCAAAGAAAAGTAAATAATTATCATTCGATGTGGTTTAAAACATCGAGTAGCACCTTTTAGTACCTTTATGTTTGTGTTATCGTTGAATTAGTTTGATACCATATTTCAGAGAAATTCGAATAGTTGACATCTGAACCGCGCCATTCGAAAATGGAGCTTATGTCATACGTTGAAAGGGTAGCTCCTTACCAGATGGCTCGATTGCGCTAGTTGTATGGGACTACGCTGGTCGCATATGACAAAAGACTCATTTTTGTTTGCCTCGGGACATTTACACGCTCTTAGCGTCGACACATTACAACATCGTTTAATTTGAAATTGTGATTACATACACGTTAGTCATAATGTATCCCTCCGAAGCAGATTCGAACGCAGTGCCTTTTTCTAAAGAGTTCATTTCATCTTCTTGCTTAAAATCCATCTCGTGATAACACCCATGCTTTTCAGTATTTCGGTTATTACCAGCATTATATTTGTATTTGCAACACTTTGGTGCATTGTAGTGGGGGCCACACTGAAAGATTAACGCTTTGGATGCGTTTATTGAAGTACTGTGATTTTGTCGAAATCTCACTGAACGGTAAACGGTAAGCAGACTGTCTAATATTCAATACAATATAATATTCAAGCGTTTCGCGTGATAACTAGCGTGAAGTGTATTGAAATGAGTTGCAATTTCATTCGCGTCATAAAAAGGGACCCGTGGCTTACGAACAGCGTAGCTCCAGAACAGCCTGCAAAGGAGACAGGCCATACCATTTCCTCTGATGAGACTGCGAAATTAAGCATCACGCCACAGCGTAGCTCCTATGTTGACCTGACTGAGCGATTGAGAAGGTTGGTCTAAAGCTTTGCTGGCCGCACCTGACTTAAGATCCATTTTCGCATGACGCGGGTTATAAAGACGCACTTATTTATACATACAGACAGACACAACTGAAATGACTTGTATAATCCCAAATAGCCGTCTATCCATATACCGATTTAAATGAAATTTAATACTCTTTTTTAGTTTCCGCAGGTTTCAGATGTTAGCCTAACTTATTTTTTAAAATAATGGCACCAAAAAACGTACTATTCACTGTTATACGTATCCATAGCATTCCAGAGACACACACATGTGAATGATTATTATGAAGTTGTGATCGGATTGGAGTACCAAATCTGGACATGTCATTTCAGTTTTACCGAACATCGGCTCATATCTAAGTGAGTCAACAAACTAGTCACCTGTTGGCCATGAGGGCATCAATAAACTGTACAACTTCACAACTTATGTGTCATCAAGCATGACATATAACTATAAAACTACCGATTAAAAGCGAAAATAAAGTTAATAAACACTTCGTGCGTAAAAATCAAATCCTTCTGACCACAATCGTTTGTTTACAAATAATAAATTGATGAAGGTTCCATTTGAAAATCACATCGAGGCGGTAACAAGACTGATTGAATAAATAACATCGATCATATCAACGTTTGAAACTAACGAGGAACTTCAAAGTGTATGACTCATTTTGAGTGCAACAAATGACTGAACTCTCAGGGAGGACCTGAGTGCTGATCAAATAGTAAGATACTGAGAAAACGACTTATTTAACTTACATGATTTAATATACACGTTAAACGAAGGTCGTACAAAGCGTAAAGGTTAATTAAAATGAAATCACACCTTTTGTAAGTGGCCTTTAATGGATGTTTTGGCATTTTTTGTAACTACTCCTAACGTTTTAATGTAGTTTTCTTTTAGCTGATTTATCTCTGTATATTTAACCAGTTTAATCATACGTTCACGTCGTGTAAAAAGTGATTTTCGGGCTCTCCAAAATATCTTTTATCAATACGGTATATAGTGTTACACTAGCTATTTAATGAGTATAATAATGGTTCTTTAAGTTGAAAGGCATGTCGAACATCACGTGACTTCCTATTAAGATCAGCGTCATAGACAATTAAGTTGTTATAAGTGAATTTCGTAAATCCGGTTACATCGGTTGGAGACTAAAATATATGCGTCCCATCCTGTAGAACTTAATATTAATTTCAGTCAAATCGTTTCAAGAACGAAGCAATTAATTGATGACAACAAGATTCAGACAACATAATGACAGTCCGGAAATTACTCCGATCTCTTAAATCCAAGTTATGTAATTGAATCAATATAAGCTGAAGTATTGTTAAGAATCACTGAAGCAAAATATGTATTGAGATTGTTTTGAAATATTCACCAACGTTACTGGTAGTATTATTTTATATTGTTCAATATGGCCATTCAGATTTTTAAAAATTCCCACGTCTTGTCAGCAATGCTTTTCAAAACTAATCAGTGTGCGCGTAGTTTGGTGAACATCCACCAAATGAACATTTATGTGATCACATTTAAATGGTTATTCAATTAGGGGCTTATTTTGCAGTTTCAATTATATTTTTTGGATTTGATAGTTTTGGTAGTTTGCTAGAGTCTTCTTTTGCAGATTAAAACTGAATAAAGGTCCAGGGTCACCAATGTTTTTTTAGGCCTTAAACAACTTGACTATTACATATTTTTTGAAAACCTCACCAATTAAAGGTCCACATTTAGCAGTTACAGTGAGAAAACCGTTAAAAAACGTGTACATACTTATAAATTTAAAAGTAAAATTAATATTTGATTGCATATAAAGAAAAAAATCTAATGCATATAAACTCCTGATGAAGTTTTGGTAAAATTAAATATATAATTTAAGTTTTTCACAGACAATTTTTTTTTCAATTTAATATATAAACATTTCATTTTGTGTTGCCTTCCGGCACATAAATTTCATCCAAACTCAAGCAAATTGTTTTTGGATTTTTAAAAAAAGTTAAAAAAAGAAAGAAAAAGAACTAGGTCACCATGGTCGTTTAATTTGATTTTTCGACATCTCACAACATGTGCTGTAAACGGAGTATTCCGTACAGTCAGGATACGTGCTATAGACGTATCATATCTGACCATGATGTATTTAATCAGTCATTTTGTAGTTTATTCAATTATTTTTAAAGCACACATTATCCAACAAATCTTATTGAATATGGATTTTCTAAAGTGAAAAATATGTTTTGTTACTCAGAGCAATGTCGATTCACTAATACCCGTTACTGTATGTTTTAACACATAACTTCCTTATTTTGCTAAAATTTTACTCAAATACTGGTATTTTGTTAAGATTATCAGA
Source organism: Dreissena polymorpha (assembly GCF_020536995.1). Taxonomy (NCBI): domain Eukaryota; kingdom Metazoa; phylum Mollusca; class Bivalvia; order Myida; family Dreissenidae; genus Dreissena; species Dreissena polymorpha. Next base: position 16,873,418 of record NC_068370.1, on the reverse strand, counting down.
TAAGGAAAGTGTGAAATCCCTACATTCATTAAGCCTATTTTTTAATGTAAACGACCAAAGAATTTACTTTACAGTCTTGTGAAATGTGCAGTGCCTTATAACAATACGCAAATAAATTTATCTGGTAAATGTTACCAACGAAGATGTACACACTGCTATCATATTAAAATCTGTTCAAAATTCAATAGTAGTGTTACTGGTTTATCCCATGATTTTCACTATTATGGTGTTTGTACTTCGTGTAATGTTATAAATCGGATTACATGTGAACATTACTGTAAACATTATGTCGGGCAAACTCATCAAAATTTATCCCGCAGAATGAATAGCAAAATATTTTATATCAAAAACTGTTAAAAAAAATTAATATAAATATCTGTTTAAAAAATGATATCAAAAACTGTTAAAAAAAGTTGACGTATCATATACTAACACATCATTTCATGTTCACCGATCATCGGGTCAAATCGGAGTCAGTAAACAAACAAGTCATCTGTTGACCATGAAGAACCAATACACTGTACTAAATATATACTATACAAAATTTGTGTCATACATAACGAAATATAAATATAGGTTCCGATTAAAAACAAAAATAAATACATGAATTCCATTGATGCTGACTACGATAGCTTGTTAACAACTAAACAATTCATGATTTTGCCATTTGAAAATAACATGGAGGCGGGAACAAGACTGATCTACTAAAGAACATTAGCAAATCTTGAAACGAACGATGGACCTCAAAATGTATTACACTTGTGCGATATCAACAAACATGTGAAATCTCAAGGGGGAAGGGACAAACGAAGTACCCATAAGAGACGCCACTTTTCCAGTATGCTGACCACCAACCAAACTCACCTACACCGGGAGCGGGACGCTAACCATGGTCGCCTAGTTGCAATGGTAACGATGTCGTACAAAGTGTAAATACAAATACTGGCTTGAATGAGATATAATCATATATGTGTGTAGCCTCAAAAATATATATGCTGTCTATTAGCTTCATTTATTTATGCATACTAAATCAGATATACATTCACGTCGTTTAAATGTCGAGATACAGGCGATACTCAATCTATATATTGGTATAATGATGCACTTGTTCCATTAGCAATACAATGAGTGCAATAATGGCTTTCAAATGTGAAAAGCATGCCAAACGTCACGTGACTTCATATAAGGATCGGCGTCGTAGAAAATGTAATGGTTATAAGTGAATGTGGTTAATCGATTTACACCGGTAGTGTACTTAAATATATGCGTCATAGACACTAGCACTTAACATTAACTTCTTTGAAATAATTTAAATATCGAAACACTTAATTAATAACCCGCAGATTTATCCAGTATAATGACAGACCGAAAAATACTCCGAATCATAGAAGCCAAGTTTTGTAATTGAATCAATATAATCGTAAGTATTGAACAAAATCACTTAAGAAACATATTTGGTTAGATTGTTCTGGAATTATAAAAGGCGACGTTACTTGTATGATGAGTTCAGCTTCTTTACTTTGACCAAATCAGATGATGCGATAACTGTCATAACAAAGATTAAAATAATTACGCAATGAAGAAAGTACGTGGTAGCTTCAATAAGTTTTTTGTTACAAATAGGATTTCATTTTTTTTTTATTCTTTGCTTAAGCAATCTTAATTGATAAAAAAGAAAATCCAAGGCCACCAATGTTTTATTAGGCCTTTAACAACACGACTATTCCAACGTTTTGATAACATCACGGGCAAACTTCAACAGAAATAGTGATAAAAAACGTTGAAATAAACGTGTTAATACATATTATATATTTAAAATTATCATAATAGTTTGTAATGAGTATCAACTCCTGAAAAAGTGTTAGGTATAAATGTATATTTAAAATATTAATATTCTTATTCGTTGTCTTCCCGCATATAGATTTCATCCCGACATAACAAACTGTTTTAAGTTCACCAAATGATTCATGGGTTGTAAAAAATAATGGACAACTAAAACAAAATAAACATTAAAAACGCAAACAATATTCGCGCTTAACTTTAAAACAAGATATTACGATAAAAAATACTCTTAATAAGTTACTAGACTGCATTTTCATGTCTTTGGTAGTTCTATTATTCACAACAAATGATAGACAATATTTCAAAATGTTTTGATTACTTTGATAGCAGACTAGACTTTCGTTTTGTCTTATGTGATATTGAGTGTGATGAACATGTTTTGCACGTGCGATGTTTGCAAATAAACACATCAACGGTTTATGATGAACCGCGAAGAATATTTGTATAAAAATTATATTCAGATTGTTAAACATAAATAAATAATGCGAACAAAAATTATTACCATTTACACATATCTATTTGCACATAAAACATGATGCAACCAAACCCGAACGTGATCCAGAGTATCAGAGCGTGGAAGTTAATATTGATATCATTAAACGTTGTTTAAAAAAATAAATTATTGTTGCGATACAAGTTCGATTGGGTGTTGGAATTAAAATTAAGTGGGTTTACCTAATGTTTTCTTTAATAACCAATATATACCGGTTATCAAATATATTCGGATGACATGTTTTAAATATATTAGGAATGAATCCGCATTTTGCTTAAGAAACAATCCGTTGCAAACAAGTCTCGCGAAAACGCATATCTTCAATGCCGGGGATGAATCAACCGATTAAGACCAACGAATGCAGATTAATGTTTACATTGCAAGCCCTGTGTAAACACTGTGCAGCCTTACTTGTGCACATGTATGCACCTGCATTTTTTTCTGTTTGGCATTTTTTTTTATAGAATGGCATTTTTTTTTATAGAATGGCATTTTTTATAGAATGGTGCTCACTGGAAGCCATAACATTTTTTTCAACAGATCTTAGCAACCATTTCAATGAAGCTTTGATCTCATCAATTGGCGCAATTTTGCTAATGCATATCAGTTCAGAAAAAAATACAACGGAAGTTTGTATGAAACACGCGCAATACATACAAATCTTTCTTATATGGAAGGTCAAAGAGGGTATCTGGCCGTTGAAATTGCATGCACTAAACAAACAGACATTTCAATTACGCTGAATTAAAATTAGATTCTACTTGTAGTTTCGAGTTTTCACATTTCAAATATTCTTTACACGCGCGCAAACATATTCCATGTCAATAAGTACATAACAATTAAACGATCATTATTTAGTAGCCAACACGAGCCTTGCACATAGCATAAAGTCTCCATCGGCATTATTTTCAACTACAGTCACGACAGAAATGTATTCAAAGACATCATTCCAAGACAGCCTCTTAAACTAGTTAGTTCCAACATAGACATCTTTCTTGAACTGCTTTCCGACACCTATTAACATCTTTCTTGAACTGCTTTCCGACAACTATACGAACTATTTTTGAAAATATTGCATAAAGGCTCCTAAGAGATCTGTGTTAAGTACATGTTTGGAGGTTTGGGTTGTTGCATCTGCATTTGAACAGATTCGATTCGCATTGTTAATTCCTGTTTAAGATAACATAATTTGCTGTTAGCTGTTAAGTTAAACAGTTCACCATTTTACATAGCAATCGATTATCATGGAGCGTTATCATGTGTAAGAACTTGCACATTCGTTTGGGGCGCCATTTAAAATAACATTTTAGCTAAAGTGCACGAAAATAAGGAATTAAATTATTTATTTTGCGTCCTTTCACGTTTTGATTGAAAAATTGATTTCATTTATTGTGCGTCGTTTTATGGTTGAAATGAAAACTGATTTTATTCATAACAAATACGGACTCTTATAGCGAGATTATTTTTAATTTAAATGGACCTATTCACAGATTTTGACATGTTTGTAGAATTCAAATCAATCGCGTAATTCGACAGATTTAAGAATATAAATTCAAAGGCTAAAATATAACTTGAAACAGGTACAAAACGCTTAATACTTTCGCATACGCGAACCGACAAGTTTGCATAGTAATCATGTTGACATATAATCTTGACGAACTGACGTGACGATGACGATGCAAATATTCTTAAACGAAAATTGTACATGTCTTTAAAATACTAAGACTTCTTGCGTCATCAAAAAAATCAGAATTGTTTTGTTTTGATCAAGCTGAGATATTATAAATACATTAAATTTACATGTGTTTCTTCAAATACCATGTTTGAGTGGTCTGACTTCTGTAACAAAAGTTTGATATCGAGATAACTAACTATGATGTAATTTAGATGAGACCTAAAACCGAAGAAAAAACACAATGTAAATTGTCAAGAGAGTCGGATGTAGTGCAAAATCGCCAGAAATTGTTTGAAAAACATCAAGAAACCACAGATACACCATGGTTTAATAAGCAACCAAAGTTACATTCATTACCTTGAAACTTTATCCATGGCAACCGATTTGGAGCGAAGCCGGACGTGCCCAGGGTGGGATATAAGAACACCGGGTACTTCGTGTCCACTTCTAAACAGCAGTCGCTCACCAGGGAGCTGTGTCGGATGCTTTTACCCTGGAGCGAGTAGCCGCTTACATTTGGACTGAGGCCGTATTTTCGGTCAACCAGTTTGAGGTATCTGTAGAAATATGGAGACACAGTCAGGTCGTCTTCGAAAATCACCGCCAGTTCAGGGGTTTCTCTTGGTGGATTCCATGTCTGAAATACAACAGGAATCATGATTATGAACAAGCGCATAGGGAAACTAGAACATTCACTGCAAACTCTTATTTGAATTGCATTCGGGTTCCCGATTGAAATTGTAGTTTTGGGGACCTTTCTGGATAAAGAGGACGCAGCTTAGCCACGATGCCTGTTCAGCATGTATTTACAGAGATTCCAACGACATATTGCGGTAAGCATCATGAAACAAAGCCGAATGAACCAGGGAAGAGTTGGACAATTGTCGATAGTTCCACAATATGACCCCGAATGAGTACCGAGAAGTATGAAAGGTTTCTATAAAATTGCAAGACATGAATAGAGGAACCCCCGTAAGGACTTGTATTGTTTATGTTAAGAATCGTTCTCGGTACATTACCCTTGCATTATAATTAATAACATAAATGTATATTGTGACACTGAGTAAATCGTCGAAAATGGACGGCATCGATGTCGCTGTCTCTTTTTTTATAATTCTAAAATCGTATTTCTTTCACACCTTTCCTCCTGTTGACATTCGGCGACTTTATCGACGAGTCAGTGGATATCATCATACGATATGCATAGCTTCTTTGTATATACACGTACTAGACTTATTCCCTTAGACAAGTAATATTCGCGGATTATACTTCATGTGTTTCGCATCCCGCTGTATCCACTCGGATTGATTAATCATTGCAAAGCCATGCAATTTTCAAAAATATTGATTTAAATACGAAGTGTTCCAGAACGTTTCATATAGCGAAAACGAAAGACACAAAGATGACACATTTTCCTTATATGCTTAAGTATGACCATTACTTTTGCTTACAATTTTTATGTAGCACAAAGCGTCTATTCAGTTCAAGTTTGGTGTTTTACCAGATGTTGTTTTATAAGATCTAAAACCGGTAGTACGGTTTCATACTTTACACGTATTATATGAGATACTAATAATACTTGTTCAAATGGTGAGTCATTTGAACAAGGATGCTAAATTTCACCACTTGTGTCTTTCCTTAAGGGCGTTTTAGTATGTGTGATCGTTTCCGCATTGCTGTACTTAATTTCCTTGTCGTTAAACCTAAAATAAACTAACTTGATATCATTAGTGGCGTTAAAGTTATACGGATTTGTATGCTCTTTGAGAAGTAAAAAATTAAATAGGTCCCTGGTTTAGTCCTATATCTCCATGCTAATGTCACAGCACTGGGTGATTTCTTTGGATTGGCTTTGTCCTTCTAGGTTCATATCGTTTGATATTTTAATTGTTGTCATATCGTCTGCGTTTTTTTAATAGATATGCATTTAATTACTTTTCATTTAGGGATCTTAAATGTATTTAACGAATTATTAATCATATTAACGTTTAAAACATCAAAGCTTTATTCATTCCTAAATGATAATTAACTCTCTGAATTTTCAAATAAAAATTAAATTGGTATTGTGTTACACATAACAAACATTACTCAAACAAAAATAACTTGAACAAATAATGTAATCTACTATTTTTTATAGTATCGCGGCGAGTGGTGATTACTTTGCATATGCGTTTCCGTCTATAACAATTGCTATATAATTATCCTTTTGTCTACTGTTTATATATCGTCGGCGTTCTCTTTTTTGTAAGTATTTACTGCTCTGTCATTGTATTTCCACGTCGTTTACATATCTTAATTCTCTTAATAAATATGGGATAAATACTTACAACTTTTGTAATTGAGCAAGTACCCCGCATGAAAAAAAAACAGCATGTAGGAAGAAAAAAAACTTCGATGTATTAACGTTCTTACGGACTGTTTAATTTCTTTGCGTTTCACTATTATTTGCGTTGTTCTACTGCTTCATTACCGACTGCGGTTTCCTGCAATTCAATGTTTCCCGTACGTTTATGACATTGTTATATCTCGTGCATGTTTAACTCTCTAAACATATTAACTTATGTTTCCTGAAAATAATCCACCTTAAACAAACCAATATTTATGTCTGTGCGTTCGTATTTTCAGATTTCGGAAATGTTAAAATCGCCTGCGCATCTTGTTAAATTAATATTAAATATTTTATAATTAATATATATATATATATATATATATATATATATATATATATATATATATATATATATATATGGTCGGTTATTGTTCAGTCGTGGTTTCTTTTTGAGTCATGGGTATGGACAGCGTGTGAAATCTCTCTCGTCTCAACAAAAAACTATTTTCGAGATGGCGGTTTGACACCATCAACAAAATCGATTATTTATTATTATTACAGACGAAAAACATGTTAACAAAAAAGCAAATAATATTATGACCAAGGATTGAAAATCATATTTATAATGATTCATAGTCATATATTTATAAAATAATTGTGATCTGACAACTTAATGAAAAATTCCCAACACTCAACAAGAATAACGCATATGTAATTTAGCCTTAGGGTGGTTCTAAATGCAAAAACCGTAGATAGGAAGAGGATATTCAGAACCATTTCAGGTCTCCAGTATCAAATGGCTTCATCAGGTGTCAACATTTCATATAAAGGTTATGAAATTACTCTAACCTAACACCTTTTCGCCATCACCCGCTCGCCAGCCACTATAATATTAGTGTCACTTTTCAAAATACATGTATATTGTGTTCAACTGAAATTACGTAAAATGCAATAAAGGTACATCATATTATTATTATTATTATTATTATTATCATTATTATTATTATCATTATTATTATTATTATTATTGTTAATATTATTATTATTATTATTATTATTATATCGGATTTATATAGCGCCATTTCATGCAAGAGTGCACGTTCAAAGGCGCTTTACATACGAACATTCAACGTATCGCAGATACGAATACATTTTGCAACACTGTTTTAAAACAAATCAATCATAAGTACTCAATTATACTATAAAACTACTCTATTATACTTATACTATAAGTACTACGTAAAAACATGCACAGTAACCATATATTAAAACAAGAGCACCGCCTTGCGGGTGCAGACCGCTCATCTATTTTCTTTTTAAAGGTGAAGGGACTCTCATTTTCAATCACAAAGGAGGGAGGGGTGGAGTGAAGAGCGGTGCATTGTGTGGGGGTGTGGACATTTATTACATTTTCTTCCAAAAATGCGAAAAAAAGGAAAAAAAAAATCGGGGGTGGGGGGGGGGTGGGGGGGTGGGGGGTGGGGGTGGTGGTGGGGGGGGGATTCTTGGGTGCGATGGTTGGACGGTATTTCAAACATAAAATAATAAAAATAAATATTTGTGTTTTTTAACCGTTTCATAAAAAAAAATTGGGGGGGGGGTGAGGTGGGGGGTATAGTGTGAGGGTGTGGTGGTCATTTGTGAGATGATCTTAAAAAAAAAAAAAAAAAAAAAAAATAGGGGGGGGGGGTTTGGGGGGGGGGCACGGGCGATGGTTTGGGTGGAGTCTATTGTGGTATGTCAGGTAAGAGTAGTTTTGTCAAAGTATCAATCAAATCTAATCATAAATAAAGAAGTTATGGCAATTTTAGAGAAATTTAATAATTTGACCTTGAGAGTCAAGGTCATTCAAAGGTCAAGGTAAAATTCAACTTGCCAGGTACAGTAACCTCATGATAGCATGAAAGTATTTGAAGTTTGAAAGCAATAGCCTTGATACTTAAGAAGTAAAGTGGATCGAAACACAAAATTTAACCATATATTCAAAGTTACTAAGTCAAAAAAGGACCATAATTCCGTAAAAATGACATCCAGAGTTATGCAACTTTTCCTTTTACTGTACCCTTATGATAGTTTGCGAGTGTTCCAAGTATGAAAGCAATATCTATGATACTTTAGGGGTAAAGTGGACCAAAACACAAAACTTAACCAAACTTTCAATTGTCTAAGTATAAAGGGCCCATAATTCCGTCCAAATGCCAGTCAGAGTTACATAACTTTGCCTGCACAGTCCCCTTACGGTAGTTAGTAAGTGTTGCAAGTATGAAAGCAATAGCTTTGATACTTAAGGAATAAAATGGACCTTAACACAAAACTTAACCAAAATATTCAATTTTCTAAGTATAAAAAGGGCACATAATTCAGTCAAAATGCACGCCAGAGTTATCTAACTTTGCCTGCCCAGTCCCCTCATGATAGTAAGTAAGTGTACCAAGTTTGAATGCAATAGCATTGATACTTTCTGAGAAAAGTGGACCTAAACGCAAAACTTAACCGGACGCCGACGCCGACGCCGACGCAGACGCCGACGCCAAGGTGATGACAATAGCTCATAATTTTTTTTCAAAAAATAGATGAGCTAAAAATCAACAAAACACTATAAAAACTACTACATGTGTATAGCTCTAAAACTTAAAATCTAAAACTTAAACTATAAGTACTACGTAAAAAAACATGCACAGAAACCATAGATTAGAAAGATCAGCAAGACAAAACAAGGACAAGGGTAACGTAAGGAAACCAATACCGCGAGTCCACAAACCCCCAAAGGAATAATTATGCTTCCTTTAAAAGGATTAATTCCAGTTCATACATCAATTATATATCTGCGCTAGATCTCCACCCGATGTTAAAATCATTTGTAATCGACGAGCACCCGATTCGTATCAGATGTACATAATGGGATAAATAACGTAATAATGCACCCAATATTCACCAGATGTTCAAATTAAAGTGCAACTACACGCTTGATCTTCATATATATGCAAATATGATACAAACAAATTCAATTACGTAACAAGTTCCGATCCTGTACGAAGTAATTTTAAAGCTAGTTCTTATTTCAATTTAAATTAAATCCATTATGATAATTTTCAATGTCAACCTTGATATCAATATGTTTTTGCTCGATAGTTGTTTGCTGTATTAACGTTATGCAATGTATTGAATTTCTTTACATGCATTAAACATTCGACAGTTAATCATACTTGGCCCATACGTATGGGATATGAGCAATAAAACCATAAACACAATCCTGGCCATAACTTGTTCTGTGAACCCTACGCAAACCTCCCAGTCTTCACCAGTTTTGTAAACCATAACAAAAAATCTCAACCTTAACAAGTTCTGTGAACCATAAGCGACATCTGACATCCAATTTCAAAAGGTTACTATTAAATTCGCATTTCAAAACGGGTACGAATTACTCCCAATTGTGCGGAATCGATGACTGTATGAATTTAGAAACTATGACACAAACCGTGAAATGTAATGTAATAAAACATCAAAACAATGTAAGATGTTTTTATTCAGTACCGGAGCTGGTCGATGATGTATGTAACATTTGCAGCATTATCAACAATAACAAGGTTTAAAGCAACAGTTATAGAATTATCAAAATATAAAAGTGCAACGTGACATTCTTAGTTTCAGCGACAATAACATGTGGTTGTACTTAATAATCACACATGTTGCATATATGTCATAGCACACGAATTGTAAGTTTTATCATCCAAGCTCAAGTGCTTTTTGAATTTTTGTAGGATATATTTTTGGGTAGATTTCATGTACTTCTGTACTTATAAAAACATCTTTTAGACAATAAACAATACAAACAAAACCAAGGGAAATAACGCATATTCCCCATATGGTCCTCTATGCACATACGGAGTTTCATAAACCTTCTTTTTGAATTATCGCAGGATCAAGAATGAGACAACAAAGTAGTAAACCCATAGACTTTACTATTGAAACTGCTAATGCACAAAAAGAAGAGCTACCATGCATAGTAAAAGTGTTTGTTGGTTTACTGACGTTCATATAGGTGTACACAATACACGAAACACGTATAAATCTTACACACTTGTTATTCAATCGTTCGCTTAACAAAGAATTTAATTTTAATTTGTTTCCTGTCTTTTCGCACGCATGTTGTACAAATCCTAATCTCTGACAGGATCAACAAATCGCATACTGAGCGATCAAATTTGATTGACATGTGAAGCAATATTTAATTGTCTTACCATGCCAAGTACACGCAAATAACCCAGTATATGGTTGTATACAGAGGCGTATCCAGAAATTTTTCAGAGGGGGGGGGGCTCAATTGCCTGGGGAGGGTCCCGTCGACGAATTTTTTTTGAAATGACACCTTGAAATGATGCAATTTCCTGCTATCTAATCAGCATTTTGCATGATAAAAGTGAATGTAAAACAAAAAAGAACTTTAGTTCAGACATCAAGTGTGACACACACACAGGCAGACAAACACACAGGGGTAAATAAAATGTCTCCCAAACCAATAAAGAGGGATCCGGAGGTGCCGGAGAGCTGAAAATAGATAAAGTAATCGAAGATAAGTAATGACTTGAAAGTTTTCAATAAATTTTCTTTTCATTAAATTAAAAAGTACAATTTGAACACACTCACTTTTTTTAGAAAGTACCTGATAGCAGCAACAGACACATTTTCAGTTGGTTCATTAGTTTTTTGTTTCTTGTTCCTAGTGGATTCAATTGTTGCCTGTTGGTGTTTCATTTTAAAAATGATTTAGTTTCATACTAGCCAAGTAATTCATCACTTTTGAGTCCTTTTTAATTTCAACAAGAAATGTGTTTGTGAGAAACACACAATGTCCCTACTGCGCCGCTTTGAATATTTTTGTATTATATCCTTTAAAAAAATATTACTTACCTTGTGAAAATGATCTGTACCTGCCAAATGATATAAAATAAAAATTATCTCCCTTCAAGGTTTGTTACTTCCCTTGGATTTTGTTTTTTGACCTTGAAGGATGACATTGACCTTTCACCACTAAAAAAATTTACTATATTAAACAGCGCATTCGACGGACGCATTACTGATTAATTATCCAGTTGATAAGCTATAAAGTTTTTAAGTATGTCGTTGTTTGTTAGAATATGCATCAACCTTCCAGAAACAACACCAGCTGCGACCGAGTAAGGCTGTGACGAAGAATGATAAACAGCTGTGACCGAGTAAGGCTGTGACGAAGAATGATAATCTAAGTGTTTGTCAGAATACATTTTAAAGAGATGCTTCTTACAATGATAAATCATCGGCAATTTCTTAATCAAATTTAAAATGGTCAAAACAAGTAACATTATTTTGAAAAAAAATAAATAAAAAATATGCCTTACCAATGGATTCATCCAAATATTTAAATACCTTATCAGTTAAACATAATTATTTTGGGATGTCTGCCGTCGTCTTATACCAAAGTAAACACCAGCCAATATCTAGAAGGTATTGATCAAACCCGGCAGGCATTTGAGTAGGTCTTTAAGGCAAAAAGGTCACTTAAAATTCCAGAGTATTTGTAATTCGATTGCGTGCTCAGCATTTATTTACATGCCATGGTATGCGTCTGACCGCATTTTCAAACCAAGTACATTGGTATTTAGAAGTAAAAAAGAAGACAAGTCATACTTATGTGTCTCCTATTTTAGGGTCCAATTTCACTGGGCATGTTCAAAACTTTTAAATTTTGAGGGGAATATATTATGTTCACCTTGTAAACAAAAACGCATAATGCGTTTCCATTATGTGAGACCTTTCGTGGATGGTGTTGTATAGGTTGATTCATTTCTGGGGTTATGCCGACTCAAACACACCCACATGAACATACACATGTTCATACGTTTATCTGTGATTAAGTCATCGACATATATAGTACTAATATGTCCCAAAAAGACATTCTATTTGGCACGATCAAACAATTTCACATGTTTACTAATACTAATACTACTACTACTACTTCTACTACTCGTATTATTACTACTACCACTACTATTACTACTACAACAACTACTATTACTACTACTACTACTACTTCTACTACAACTACTACTACTACTACTACTACTACTACTACTACTACTACTACTACTACTACTACTACTACCACTACTACTTCTACTACTACTACTACTACTACTACTTCTACTACTACTACTTCTACTACTACTACTACTACTACTACTACTACTACTACTACTACTACTACTACTACTACTACTTCTACTACTACTACTACTACTACTTCTAATACTATTACTACTACTACAACTACTACTACTACTTCTACTACTACTACTAATAATAATACTACCACTACTACAATAAGATATTTTTACATTTACATTTTAATTAAAGGTGTTTCCATCAGCAGTCATAATATCAAGGTTGTACAACCTGTATCCCTATATCGTTTATTTAAACGTTTAGATATATCGATGACTAAGGTGACAAAGAATGATTTATTTTATTCGATACGATGATTTTGACCTTGTGCAGAACTGTTACGACTTAAGTTGTTAAGCCGAGTATACTTTTACTTGTGTGATACACCGTTCATTAACAAGGGGGAAGGGGGGTACGCGTTAACTGGAGCTTACTGGGTTTAACTGAGGTAAGTCTGAACTTACTTCCAAGATGTCGTCGTTTTCGTGTTTTAAGTGGAGGAGCGGTTATTTTCACCCGGTCAACCACTTTATATTTCTTTTAAATTATTACCCCATTTCGGCTCTATGGTGTTTATGCTTCCCTAGCTTTTTTGTTTCAAGATCGTAGACGTCAGGATAATAAAAGTTATTGAAGTGCAATTTAAGTGTAAAATAGAAAAGGTAAAAGCCGGTTCGATACAATTATAAGGTTGTTGTGACCAAATACTACCATTATTGCGATTCAGAATGTATAAAGCGATTTGGAATACCTGACTCTTGCTAGAAGATGCATATCAGTGGATTTTTGTTTATTGCAAACTTATATTTACTGTTTATTTATATCAATGGCAGTTGACGCGTTTTTTCATAACGATATGATACATGTACATGTATGTATCTTTTATGTGAAACATTTTGGACGACCATCTTTTAAACAAGTTCTGAGTTGGTGTATATATTATAATCGCTTAATGTGAACTTTAAGTGGATAGAAAAATTTGTGCAAATGCAATTTGCCCCATTAGTGCAAAAAGATATCATGTGACATCGAAAATAGAAGACACATGGTTCCTTTTAGCACAAATGGGGCGAATACACGATGTATTTTCGGTATAAGTGATAAATATATACATGTATTTTTTTCTCTCATTGGTACTTCCGTGGATACATATTATTTAAGACTGTTGAATTGAGGAAATAAAGTATTGGCTCACTTTGATAGGTTATTTTTCATCATGTATGTAACTGTTGAATAAAATTGAAAATGTGTGCAGTTGACATCGTGGGAAGAAATGACGAAACAGAGATAATAGTTAATTTTAATACACAAACGTAAGAAATTGGGATTATGGCATATACGGAACGTGACGTGCAATTAAGTACCACTCATAGCAATTGTATGTAGAAATGTATATGTAGACTTTATACAATAAATAAAAAAAACTACAAACATCAGATGTACATGGTTTTGTTTGCTGCGTGTGTTTTTATTTTCAGTTTTAGTCCGGCTCTGTTTAAGGATTCTTTCTGGCATATTTTACGTTTAAACTCATGTTGTCCATGAATGGGGGCATGGTATCTCAGTCCTCTGCTAATTTCAAATTCCTAATAACATAAACTGCAAAGAAAGATGCACGTATTATCACCCTCTAACCTGCATCATGAAAAGACAGTAAAATAATGATTACACAAAAAAGTTTATATCAGAATAAGGTCAACACGTCATAAAAAACATTAATTAATTCAAATATTTCTGAAAAGTGATGATAATTTTTATTTTATCTTGCACATCAGCCACCCCACCACACATCTTCTTTCAAAATCGGTGAATAGATTTAGCTGGTCGGTAGGTTTTTCGTTCAGCAGTATAAGAAAACACTTATAGTGCACCACATAATATGCTATTAAATATATAAAATATTCAAGTACACAAATAAACTTAAGTTAAATGGGTAGTTATTTCGTGTCAAGCTATTAAACATTGAAAGAACTTTTTGTCATTTGGAAACAATTTTTTGGGGCAATAAATTAGTTATGAGAGATAAAACATGAAACAATCATGATTTTAGTTTTATTTTACTGTACACGTTCGTAAATAATGTGTATTATAAAGAAAATGATATTTGTACATCCAATTCCTAGAACGTCACTTGAGTAGACAACAGATTTGAAGACGGTCTTCCTTCGATAACCTTTTTACCCGACGTCTACGATCTTAATACAAAAACACGCGGGAAGCGCAAACACTTTAGAGCCGAAAGTGCGTTTTCATTTAAAAGAAATATAAATATATAGAGGCTTACCGGGTGAAAATATTCGCTTCTCCTTCACCTAAAATACCAAAACGACGCCATCTTGGAAGTAGGCTCCAATTAACCTAACTTAAGCCAAGTATGGTCAAGTTTACGTATGCCCCCGCCCCTGGTTAACGAATTGTTTGTGCTAGCGTCAATATACTTTTTCTTTTTTTAACGTTCCAATGCGGCGACCTAATTTCATTGAATTGTATGATTCTTATGTGTATTTTTAGGTACTATTGAGCTTATTCACATTTTTGTTTCGCTAATGGTATCGCAAATTAAAATACTATACAATATTTTGAGTGGGACTGTGAGATCATTTAACTTCATTAAATTAAACGTTTCTAAAATAGGAAGAGTAACTTACATGTAACCACTGACCGGTTATTCCAACATGTTCTTTGTGCACGTGAATATGACACTCTCCTGATGAGAACCGGAAGTTCCTCAAAGCGGCCAGGGTTTCATGTGAAACATTTCCGTTCCTGGACTTATCTATCCAGACCTCGAGCAATATCGAGTCACCTTCAAAGTGCGCTTTAGAGATGGAGTCAAGAAGCCGCAAGGTCGAATTCGGCCGGTTGTACGTGATCACGATGATTCTGAGGTCCACCGGCGTTCTTTGGGGCGCCGTCACGAGTTTGCATCTGCCCAACTCTGACATGTTCTGCGTTACCGAATTCCAGTTAAGAAAATCGCGGTCAGCAGTAACCTGTCCGAACAATTGAGTGATTATTCTGTTCTCGTTCACCATCACATCAAATGAGGCAAATACTAATACTAACAATGTTACACCGAATCCGCACAGAATCTTGCGCTTTATCGTCCTCATATTTCCTAACAAGTATCTTCTTCTAGTACAATGATATCTGGAAAACATCCAAAAACATTACATGTATACTTTTATTAATATACAACTCTATATTCCGAAACTTTGGGAAAACATCACATCTTGATTATTGCGTTTGTACATGAAGCGCAGCTGGTAACAGCTTAACCAATGTGTTCAAATGTAGACGAACACCAATATCAAATATCCTCTCAATATGTGCATGCACTGTGAACGAGTCAGGGTTATGCCTGTATATGCAATGAATTCACGCTTCATTCGAATCGCGCTTTCTGAATGGCTGACACACGGTAGATTTAATTTATGTAAAAGCAGGTGCAGCTCCATGATTTTCTGTTTTGGGGGAGGGGTATAAACTGATCATTTCCCATGTCATTATTGGCTAATTATCTTGTACATTGTATTATTAAATTCGGGTTACAAGATAACAAGCTTAAAATAGATATTATCATTTATAGGAATAGAACGCGCTGCTGTGATATATTCACTAATTTCTTGAAATTTGGTTACAAGTGAAGTGGCGTCTAAGCGTATTTTAACAAAAGTTTACAATGAGACTTTGTAATTTGTAAATTTGAAATTATTTTGTTATAAGGAATATTGGGTATTAACTCATATTGCTGCGACATTTTTGGCTAGAAATGTTACTATTTTAATAGATTTTTTAAACCCAAAATATAAACGCTTCTGTCGTTGCATTGCTATTTTGTGTTGTTATATGAAACTATTCTCGGTTTGATAAATACGGTATAGTATAGTTTATTACGTGTTTAGAAGAGAGATTATGGTAATGGTTTAGCGCGAATAATGCACGGGTTTTGTGTGCATGTTTTAGCGCGAAAGCGCACGAGTTTTTCGTTTTGGGGTATATATGATTTGCACATCTATTGAATCGCCATTCGAGGGTGTATTTGACAGGCAAACGTTATGGAACAAGAAAACGAAAGGGTGATAACCCCGCCCGACCGCCCTTAATGAGTAAATGTATGGTTAAATAATTGGTTACATTGCTTTTATGTTTATAATTTTGCAATTATAAAGTCTATATTTAGTATATTTTCAGTTCGGTTTTTAGTCCATGTGAGATAGGATCTTAACACAAACCGATTCCTTTACTGGGAAAGACGATGGGTGTATTTTATTTAAGTCTTAAGCAGCTAAGTTTTCTTGATTATTTTCACTCATTTTTTACTTAATATTGTGTTTGAATGAGGTTTTTTTAAGTTATGGATGTCATGTTTTTCGAGACTCTCACTTCCCATAGTACCTCCAGCATATTTATTGAAATATTGGTATGTTTAAATTTCAGTGTTATTATTTTTTGTTGTCTTTCGTAATGAACGTTTAATTTTAAAGACATTCTTATTGTACGATTACTTAATATTTTCATTTTGGTGTGACTGGTTAGATGTTGAAGTCTGTTTAATATAACTGTTCGTCATATGCATTTATATATTTCTCGGAATACTTATGATTTATCAACATTCTTTTTAGGTGCTTTATGGATTTTATGGTTTGAGTGATTTGTTTGTTTTTATGTTGATGTCCGGGGTGTGTGCGGGATGCTTTTGATGTTTGTTTGTTATGTTTATTTGCGCAATGAATTTGATAATGTTTTAATTACATTTTTTACTAAATAATACTTAATGTTTACAGTATAATAATAGCTGCTTATTTGTAGATTTCTCTAAAATTAGAGGTTTCGGGAGGTGATGAAGGCACCTAGACACCGGTCTCGAGCCATGGGTCCTCATACGTCCCCCTGCCATTAAAAGAAAAAATAAGAAAACAAAAATGGCAGTAGGGTTGCGTATCCCGCTCGCGGTTTTACCTGAATCGTTTATTACTACTGATTATTGTATGGGGTGTACGTGAAGTCATGTACACTTCTCTTGATTGGTGGTGATGGATGAATCTTGCATATATTAGCAGCTTCTTTGAGCAAATTAATGTTTCACAATTGTTAATTTATAATATTTAAGCAAGTTAGCGTGATTGATGGGCATTGGGGGCGTCCTGTGTGCACTTTGGGCATCGGCCGGGATCAGTTTATTCAAACAGTAACTCTTTATTTGAGTTATATACATGACGTCTAATTGTTTTGAATAAATTTGCATTTTTTCACATGACACACATGTGCATGTGAAGAATTCATAATTACATGCCCTACAGCATTTAAATAGTATCGTTTCAGTTCTTTATACACCTGAACAAAGATGTTACACCGTTTCCAGTCGTCTCGAGGCTCATCAATTGAGCGGTGCCGTTGAGGTCTATATCCATTGCACATACAACACATACGGGCGTCAGAAGAATTGTTTTTTGCATTTATATGTTGAAAGTCCTGTCAAATACAAGCACTCACTCCTATTTTGTCTTTGGTTTATTATTTGTATGATAATGATAATGATGATGATATGGGTTATAAAGATGATGAGATTTTAATAGTATTTTGAGAATAGAGAATAATAAATTTACTCATAACTATGAGTAAATTAAAGTTTTAGTGAAGTCATTTAGCAGTTCAAATTAGATAAGCGGGATTTTATTGTGAGCGACCGCATAGTTAATATTTAAAAAAACACATGTTAAGCTGTTTTCCGTCCTCTAGTGTTACGATATGCTTGATCGCAAGATTTAATCGATAATTGTGCTCGCCATGCGCCCTTATTGATAACATCTAAATTGCCCTTTGTCCAAACTACTTTGCCGACTATTATCAGAGTATGGCCCCAAGGCCGCGAAGATTCGCTCGGTTGTGAATTATTCTTGCGTCATTAAGCCCGTGTCAATATGTATCGATAATTTCATAGAAAATACTAGGTTAGCGTTGAATATAGAGAAGTTTATGTTGCGAGGCTTAGAACGCCGGGAGCGCGAGCCTTGGCGAGCGCTTTCGGTGTTCGAGCCGAGCAACATAAACTTCTCTGTATTCAACGCTAATCCTAGTATTCTATTTATCCCATTTGTGACATTTAACATAAATTGATCATATAACCTTGACAATAATTTTAATTCAGTCTTAAAAGCGCTTAAAATCTAACGAATGTAACCATGCGTAGTGATATAAATGTATTTGTTCTGGTACGCAAAATAGTCTTTGAAAATTCACACACAAACTGTAAAACTAGTGAAAATATCACCATATGCCTCGATTCAATTTTACGCAGTATCCGAATTGTAACGCATTACGACCGCAAAAAGAAGATTTTACTTTACTATAATTCATTTTATTTTCGATAGAAAATGATCAAAATCCAATATGGCGGCGATTGCTTCCTGACAAAATGATGTCGATGTCAACATACATGTGCACCGTCGACGACCTTGACAATTTCGACGAGTAAACAGACAATTGCAGCGACTGACACTTTATTTGACCTAATATACAGGGCAATACGTTTACCGACTTTGGACGACGAATTTAAGTACGCGCAGAACGTGTTTATTTATATAATGTTATGGGTATGCCGTGTGTGATCAGATGCATCAATGGCGTCCATGTTAAAATCATTTTCCCGAGAACAGGGAACGACAAAAGTACAAAAAAAGCAAAACACGTTCGAACTAGTATCTTACCTTTAATTATCCTTTAAAATCCATCTAATAATTCATTTAAATCAATAATTGACGATTTTGCATATAGGGTATTTAATTATTATTTTAGCATAGTTAAATAAAGACCCTTATGCCATCCTATAACTAAATTCAAATGAGTTTACGAACTCAATAAACTTTCTTCTTCGTTACACGCTACGTCATGTACTATACATTACTGCTGTTAAAATGAACCGGAGCAGTTTATCAAATAATAGTCGTTGGTAAACTCGGTTGCATTTGCAGATTTCTGCATACACACATAATTATGTTTAAACTTGCACACATTTTTTTATTTGTCTATTGAAAATGCGCTTATTGAACAAGAAAATAATTTAATATATTAATACACAAAGAATGAAAACATTCCATTACACAACAAATAAATGAGTGGATAATACGATTGTAGGGCATAAGCCCCCCAGGACAAAACCCCCCCAATGAAAAAATGAACATTTGGACAAAACCCCCCCAGTAGAAATGACAGGTAGGATATAAGCCCCCCAGTGCTTATTTAGCATCTGGAAATTTGCCCCCCAGTGCTTATTCTAGAAGTGGACATTTGCCCCCCATGGCTAATATCATATGTTGTTTCCATTAGACTAGTATATCTCTATATTTGGATTCAGTATTGCTTCATATCTCATAAATATATAATCATAGAAACTTGGATCATTATAATTTGAAATAAAAAAGGTCAGGAAACTCACTTTAATTGCCTAATCTTTGGTTAAACAAACATCTTAAAGAATTTTAATTGTTCTTTATTTAATCAATCAAAGGGATTATCAGCTTGTTAAAGGTGTGACATGTGGCTTTGATCATATACTTGTTGATGAAAATTAAAGGCTTCTTCAGTTAATCAATCAAAAGGATTATCAATAATAATTATCATAATTTAGTACAAATAATGATTATTAAAGTAAACACATATAACAACATTTAAAGGCAATTATTTATGTAGTTACATTGTTTGAGTAATAATTAACACAAATTTAGTATATAAAGAACTATCACATTTCAAATGATACATTTCATCATGGAAATTACTGAAGGATGGGTACTCTTACACCAAAAAGAAGTCTCGTAAAGAATCAATACATTGGGAATGTTCCAAGCGCAGAAGCGCTTCATGTAAAGGAACCTTGACAACTGATCTTGATGTAAGTATAATAATAAAATACTATTTGTTATCTTTGCTATCATAACTTTTAAAATAGCAATTTACAAAATTAGTTCCAGACAGTATTGCATAACTTCACAAATTTTATTTTTTGGAGTAAAGGTAAATGTAGTATTTGTAAGCTTTACATAATCGTGGGAACCCAGGTCAACTTTTGAGTGATAACCTATCGAAATATCCAGTAGGTGTACGAGTGGCTGCTGGTAAGCCAGACACATTAAAACGTGCCATTAGACGAATTAAACGTGGAAATACACCACCGGAACCAGCAAATGTAACAGAAATACCTGAGATTCCTGAAGAGTACACAACCACTGGTGGGGTGGATAAGATACCATTCTTACTTTATGACAATTACAAACCAGATCAGGAAAATGAAAACAGAATTGTAATATTTGGAACTGAGTTGGGATTAAAGCATTTATGTGATAAATGGTACATGGATGGAACATTTGGAACCGCTCCTAAACAATTCAAACAGCTGTTCATCATTAGAGCTGCTGTCAGTGACGTGTACGCGACGTGTGTGTATGCATTCCTACCGAACAAACAACAGTCTACGTATGAAGAAGTGTTCGGCGCTGTGATGGATGCTTGTGACAGATATGAACTCACACCAAATCCAACTTTAGTCTCTTGTGACTTTGAAATATCAATCCACAAGGCTATAAACATTATGTTAGGTCCTCAGGTCAACATCCAGGGTTGTTTTTACTTCTGTGGAATGATCGATGGATTGGCATTTTTGCCAACAGACTGTGTGCAGGAGGGAATGCGGTACCTGCGCTCAGTTATGCCAGAAGAACTCAGTGAAGTATTGGAATATTTTGACACGTATTATGTTAGTGGCCCTTACCAGTCAACCCGGGGGTCAAGAGGAGTGATCAAAGTTACCCGAACAAACAATCCCAGGTATCCAGTTGATATGTGGAATGTGAATGAAGCGACTCTGAATGACGGGTCACGTACCAACAATATTTGCGAGTCTTGGAACAATGGATTCGCCTATCTAGTAGGACAGAAGAACCCCAGTCTGTGGTATTGTATGAGTAGCATTCAAAAGGATCAGACCAATGTGTTGACAGAACTTGAACGGTTGAGACAGGGTGATCAAGTGAGGAAACGGGTGAGAAAGGAAGTGAAACAGTACCAACAGAAGTTGAAGAGTCTGTGTCAACAGTTCTCCGAGGGAAAGAAGACTGTCTCTGCATTTCTGCAGGCGCTTGGACATTTGATCAGATTTAAGTATTGATGCCAATTTAAGTTTCGAAGAGTGTATGTCAAAAGTGTGCACATAATATCATGTATTTGATTGATATGAGTTGTTCCAGTGAGACTGATTAAAAAATGTTCAATGGTTCAATGGGTTAGAACGTATATAATGCAATAATTAATTCCAGCAACAATTTCTTGTTTTTCAATATAATATAATGTGTTTTCATGTGTAAATGGATTTATTGTTATATAGAATATTAATTCTTTCCAAAAATGTGCTTCTTTTGTGCTTCATAATATATGATAATTCTCTCTATATAAACACTTGATGTTATAAATTGCATTTTTGTGATAAACTGCTTTAAAGTATGTACAACTGTAATTGCTATTGTATTTTTAATTGCAAAATAAAGATCATTTTTTTACACCGTATATTCTTATTTATCCCTTGCATTCTTTAAGCCTTTTAGTGGTGGTAATTGGAGAAATGGTTTATCATCTCAAAGGTTTTGAGTAATCAGGTGGTGATAATTGGACATGATTATCTGCTCAATCGAGTAATGTCATTGAAAATAAGGCACTGGGGGGCAAATGTCCACTTCTAAAATAAGCACTGGGGGGCAAATTTCCAGATGCAAAATAAGCACTATAAGGGGGGTTTTGTCCTGGGGGGCTTATGTCTGGATCCCGGATAATACCCGTGTACAAAATGGGACGTTCCGAATTCCAGTGTGGTGCTATTTTTACCATCTTATACTTTACACAGCTCTATGCTTAACGTGAATTAAATCGGAAAGCAAATATTGCAGATTATTTATGAATTGTGCGATATTTGTATGGCTTGTTATACATTCTTAAATCTCAAAAGTATATGCATGGGTTATAAACAATGCACATTACACGAAGTAAGGAAAATGTGATAAATTGACAATTCAAATATGTCGATATACAGTACATGTACATGTGAAATAAGTTGCGTTTATAATAAATCGTCAATTTTTTTGGGGGGAAAATGATGCAATAAGTGTCATTTTCAGCTGATTCATCATTATACGGATGGCGAAAAATTATGTCATATGACTAGATTTAAAGGTTGAAGGTCGTATAATTTTGAAGCTAAAGTTTTCTCGACTTTATTTCTTATGAAAAATCATTCAGTGGTAAAGTAAAAAATAGTCCGTGCACGCGATATGTATATCCCACAGTGTTGAATACAGGCTAGTATATTTCATAATGTGTTATAACGTCAATGTCGCGTTGAAAATGGAATAAATAGTGAATATAGAAGTTTATGTTACGAGGCTTAGAACGCCGGGAGCGCGAGCCTTGGCGAGCGCTTTCGGTGTTCGAGCCGAGCAACATTAACTTCTCTGTATTCAACGCTAATCCTAGTATTCTATTTATCCCATTTGATTTTTTTTCAATGTGACATTTAACATAACTAGATCTAATAACCTTAGCATAACAATTATTTTAATTCATTCTTAAAACTCGATTAAAATCTAACGAATGCGTAGTGATATAAATGTATTTGTTCTGGTACGGAAAATTGTCTTAAAAAATTCACACACAAACTGTAAAACTAGTAAAAATATCACCATATGCCTCGATTCAATTTTACGCAGTATGCGAATTGTAACACCTTACGACCTTTACTTTACTATAATTCATTTTATTTTCAAAAGAAAATGATCAAAATCCAATATGGCGGCGATTGCTCGTGACGAAATGATGTCGATGTCAACATAGATTCTACATGTACACTATCGACGAGTAAACAGACATTTGCAGCGACTGACACTTTTATATTTGACTTAATATGCAGTTTTCCGAATTCGGACGACGAATTTAAGGACGCGCAGAACGTGTTTTTTATATAATGTTATGGGTATGCCGTGTGTGATCCAATGCATCAATCATACAATGGCCCCATGTTAAAATCAATTCCCCGAGAACAGGGAAACCTGTGTTCAATACAGGCTAGTATATTCCATAAGGTGTTATACCGTTATCTCGCGTTGAAAATGGGATAAAGTTGCTTATACCATGCACACTAATCGGTCGGTATTGTGTACTGGTCCACGATAAAATCGTGGACAGTTACTTCGGAGACTTCTATTGAAAAGCTAGATTTTTAACAATATGCAAATAAATTTACACAGCAAATAAATTGTGACTCTCGGCAAAAATTGAAAATAACGATCCAATTAACGATGGAGATCACATATTTGGAAGGGATTTATGAAATGCATGTGATAACGAACGATGCATAAAAAGTTTTAGATAACAACAACATTATGTATTAGTTATCTACTCAGTTGATGCATGTCACGGAAACGAATGTTTGCAAATTATTAGCGTTCAGTTTACTCATTTTACTGGCAACGTTAAAACTTCTAACAAGATAATCGTTAGAAAATGGGATAAGGCAAAACATGGTTTCATTTATATGTTATTGGATCTGTGTATAATCAGATTCGTATGCATATATTGCTTATTTATGTTTTTTCATGGTGTACTGTTAACTGAAACAGCATGCAACTTGTATGGATGACATAGCAAGGTAAATATATTAATATTCATTAAAGTAAGTTAAATACACCAATTACCATTAAATGTGCTTGTATATATTTTTAATATTTATATGTTTCTCTCAAAATCACTCATTCACGGAACGTTTTTGTCATTTTTTACCTAAACTGCGTGTTAAAATGCCCTTTTTTAAAGCCATGCCCCTTTGCCCTCATGGGAAAACACTATTTAAAGTTTTAGTGAAGTCATTTAGCAGTTCAAATTAGATAAGCGGGATTTTAGTGTGAGCGACCGCATAGTTAATATTTACAAAGACACGTGTTACGTAAATGATTATCAAACTTAACGATATACAATCGATTCACATACTAATGATGTTGTTACAAAGCTTCCTCATATGTGCAAATCGCTCTTATTAAGAATACTTAACGGCAGATTAGTTAATTATAGAGGTGTTTTTACATTATCTAGTGTCTTCGATAACTTGTTACTACGCGAGATAAACTGTAATCTTGTAACACTTTTGAATGTTATTTTTTTCAGAATGGTCAGATCAATGTATATTATAATTCATTATCATTTGCAATACTTGAATATCGAAAAGTAATAACGAATTGATTACAGCACGTCTTAGCTGGCTGTATTAGCATCGTTACGAAATACAATCAAATTTACACATGTTAACAGTATTTTCGACAAACGCGACTGTAATAACGTCGCCACTATTGATAATTGAGTGGCGAGATTCTCTAAAGTACTGAACGAAGCTGATAACGCTATATTTTCTAAGGCCGTTAAAGTTGCGATATTTGCACTCTTAAAATACATCTTTTAAGAGAGAAGAGTGTTTTGATAAAGACTGCTGTCAATCTAAATACGGGTAAGCCTATTTCAAAGCACTGGCGGAATACACTAACGGCAGATCAGATAGCGATAGAGGGATCACGATAAAAAAGGAATCATTACACAAAGTTGCTTCGAAACGAAACGTCAGAGCTATAGAAAAACACAAATTAAAATACATTGTTAACCCATTTATGCCTAGTGGACTCTAAGCATAAAATAAAAACAACATAGTTGAGTTCGTTGACAATTTATATAATTATTTTTCCTCTCTTCAGAAAGGTTAAAAAAGTTTATTTTATGCTTTCCGGTGGTTTATAGAGAAATATCAGTGAATTAAAACTGATAATTTCACTGTTTCAATCAGTGAAAAATATTGATAATTTACACTGTTCACTGTGAAATGATGTCATTTTTTAACGAAATGATGTCATTGTCCCAGCGAAATTCTTTAGTTAAACTCTTAAAATTTTTATATATACGGTGAAAAAGCATAAAATAATAAGAAAATTTGTTGGATTCGGTGGAATATCGATTTTAATTCACTCGTGATCATAGAAAATGATGCGCCACTCGTGAAAATATTAGTTTATATGATCACTCGTGAATTAAAATCGATAATCCACGGAATCCAACAAATATTCTCTATATAAATCAGACCCAAGCTGAACAAAATATGCCGTAAGTAAAATGAGTCGTGTTCTGAGAAAACTGGGCATAATGCATGTACGTTAAGTGTCGTTCCAGAGGTTTATCAGGTACGACACTTTCTGCTTTTATGGTATTTTTAGTTTCCTCCTTACCAAAAATCAAGTTTAGGCGGAAAGTGTCGTCCCTGATTAGCCTGTGCGGACTACACAGGCTAATCTGGCCTGCGACTCAAAAATAACACTGATAACTCAATATTTCAAGCGGTTTGTGGCTAAATGAAGGAAGACGAAATAAACACGTGCATCGTCTTATAATAACGTTTCGTTTCGTTTATTTGCAAAAACGGCAAAAGCATTGCCTTGGGCCATTTACAAAAAATATAAAGATTATGGCCAAGACACACAGACAAATATCATATATATACACACAGTCATACATTCATAAATACATAAACCCACATATTATATGACTATTTTAAACATAAAAATATAAACATCGATTAGGTATATTCAGAGTTCACACAGCAAGCAATGCATCACGTAAAATCGAAGCATAATAACAATATTTAGCAACGCGTCTGATTTTTCGTTTAGATCTAGATGACATGAAATTAATAAACATATTCATAGACGGCCGGGCAGTATTTACTAGGTATTTTTTCCTAATGTTAGTAAACGCTGTACAACATATCGGATTCAATAGTGTTTAATGAACATAATCTACACACTCTATTATTGCGATCTACATTTCTGTATCTTCCCGTTCCGATTTCAAGATTATGAGAGCTCAGACGAAGTCTTGTAAGTGATATTCTTGATTTTTCGTGTGATGCATAGTCTAAATAGTCTTCATATTCAAAAGTACTTTTAAATTTACAGTAGTATGATAACTTAGGCGTATTTAAAATGGACTCTAACCATGTTTGTTGGAAGTGGTCACGGATCCGTTGTTTCACTGAGGCAAAATTAATGCTGATATTAGAATTTTCAAAAAGATCACCATTCCCCAGACAATCAAAGTAGGATTTGCATGCTTTAAACCACCAAAAGGTATTAATATTTCTTTGATTTGCGAACACTCTATACATAATGGAGTCATACAATCAAATAGATATAATTTGGTCTTAACATTATTAAATAAGCACTAAAGACTATGATAAGCTTTCAGGGCTTGATCGGAAAGAGCTTTGACAGCATATCGCATATTACCTGTATAATACAATTTTACACCTAAGTAGCAAAAACTGTCGACAATTTCAATGATTTGTTCATTTATAGTCCACTGATAATTATGATGACTTTTACGCGTTTCAAAGATACATACTTTAGTTTTGTTAACATTAATTTTTAATCCACATGATGTGGAGTATTGCGATAAACTATCAAGTTGTGCTTGAAGACTTATCGGATTAGTGGTAAACCGTGCGATGTCGTCAGCAAATAACAGAATAACTGTATTTCACGAAGATAACACATTACGAAATAACATTTCTTTTTTACAATGTGGTCTTCAAAAACACAGTATATATATAAATATAACTCAACAATGTCTAGCATACTGCAGTCAGTCTTAAAATAATTAAAACACAACATAACTATAATACTACTACTAATACTAATACTAATACTAATAATACTACTACTACTACTAATAATAATAATATAATAATAATAATAATAAAACGGTATTTTAATCGATACAATCCACATACACATTAAACCAAATTTTGCTTTTGTGCAAATGATTTGTAAGTACCGTTTAAAGGAAATACATGTAATTGTAGGTGCTTGTCTTATATTATTTGGAATAGAGTTCGATATATTTCTCGCGCAATAGGCGAAAGTACGCTTTCCGTAATTGGTTTTAAATGCAACCGATGATGAATCGTTGTGGTGGTGGACCTAAGAGAGTATGTATTGTTATTCGATACAAAAATAACGTCATCAAAATTATGAGGCATTGAACATTTTGTAAAACTTTGCAAACTATAGTCCCAACAAGAAATGTACACCTATTTTCAAATGACAACCAGCTCAGTTTATTGAAAATTGGAATTGAAGGAGAAGAAAAGGGTTTATTTATTATTATTTTTGCAGCTCGTTTCTGCATCGAAATTACCTTCTTTAAATTTGATCTTGTGGCTGAGCACCATAATAGTCCATAAATGTGGTAAATTGTATGAATTGTATTTTTTTTTTATGATTTAGATAGAGTTTAATTTGTTTTAATAAGGCTATCTCGCGGTGAGTGTTTGACAGATGTTATTTATATGAAGTTATCAAGTGAGATGTTTGTCAACAGTTATTTCAAGTAATTACATGTATACTGATAAACTTGTTCAATAGCAATAGTGTTGATATTTAGTTATAAGGTGTTTGTAGATTTATAAGTACTGGATAATACCATGCATTTAGTTTTGTTTGGATGTATTAACATATTGTTAAAACAGCTCCAATTTGATATTATATCTAATCATTTTGCAAAGTAATTTGAATGTTTTTAATGTTAACGTCAGCTTCATGTAAGGTAGAGTCATCTGCACGAAGATCTTACGCTGCCTTTGAAGGAAAAACGGCATGTCATTAATGTATATAAGGAAAAAAAGAGGATCGAGAATAGATGAATTAATTAATTAATTAATTAATCGCAATTAATAGTGCGACGGGTTGTGTTTGTTAACGCATGTTTTATCGAAAGTATTAATTTATTATCATCATATCTGTGTACGATGTTAAATGCTATATTTATCATGGCATTTCTCTACAGAATAATAATTTGTATCCGTTTCAGTATCTATTTCATCATCGTCACCATAGCAAAGTTCATCAATATCACTATCATCACCAAAACCGTCATCTTGATTTCCACCATAATCATGAACAATATCATGGGCGAAATCAACTCATCAGCTTTTTAGTCAGCGTTGTTTCAAACTGCATGACTGAATGTGATATTCAATATTTATTTTATTTATTTACTTTGTTTCATAGTTGTTGTCTTTGTTAATGCCGTTGTATCATTTTACATAAAATTAACTCTGGCATTACTATTTGATTCTCGAATAACTCTACAATCCTTAGAAAATTTCAAAGTAACAACATACATAATATATTACCTACTATACATTCCCGCAGCTTCAACACAGTTATGTAAACTTCTATTAAAACAATTGAGCAGCTGTCATTACTGGAAGCAAGAGGGTGATTGCGGGATTGCTTATTAACATTTGTTCTGAAGTTGCTTGTTCGGGGCGTGGTCAGCGGAGGGGGGGACATTACCCGCTCCAGAAAAACCCACATCAATCAAACGCAATATATAGTATATTACTAACCAACATAGCACTGACATGTTTGGTTTCTCAATTACTGAACATAAACAAATCAAGACGTTCGCTGATTAAAATAATACATATTTTATCTCCGCTATCTTTCGGCATCAAAATTACTTACCTAATACGCCAAAGATGTAAATGACTCCTAATGCACATTAAGGTCTCATGGTTACGCATGTGAAATTAATTTCCTTGTAAATTACATATAAAATAGTTAAATATAAAGAAGTGAAACTCCAGCTGCTGGAGCAGTTTTGAATTCTCATTATATACAGTTAGTTGGTCCTTTATTTAAGACAAGTGACCAATTTCCAAAACAGTACAACACAGCACAAAACACACAATTAAAAACAACATAAATACATAAAAGAATAAAGCTTGGGTCACCGCATTGGAACGCTCAATGCAAAGCATTGCGGTATAAACCGGTTTTAGAGCGCTCAAACCAACACTTAGCCCTGCAATATTCATGATACATTTAATTGTAAATAAAATATTACCTCATAGCATTGCAACTCAAATTGAACAATAATAAAAGGGAATTAAAACGCATTCAATTTAATTACTATTTAATCACTCAACTGTTGGAAAGAGACCAGAGCAACAGAGTTACAACTTTTTGAGGAACGATGAAATGAAACTACGAACAAGTGTCAACTACATTCCTTCTTTATAGAAAAAGATTAAAGAATATAGCATCATAAAGTTTATATTTCAGATCATCATCGCGCAAATACAGGAAGAAGCAGCAATAATAGGTGTAAAAGTTCCATATTACAATATCAAACAAGAAACGCCTGACAAAGAGAAAATGAAATAAAATTGAACGCTTTAAATCCAATGACCTATGCATGTAGATTAAAACGGTGAAAGCTCGATATCAATTTTTACCATGATCAATCGTATTGCCACTGTATTTAGCATACATCATTGGAAAGATAAATGCACAATCTTTTGAAAAAAAAGCATGTCATTCAATTCTATACGTTGTAACTTAAAATATTTACCTTAGAATAGGCACTACGGTTTCGACACCTGTGGAGGCGGCCATTTTGGGCTCAACTAGTATGACCTTCTTTCAAAGCCGGGAACCATCAACAGAAAAAGTAGAGCACAAAAAAGGCTTTTTTTTCTTATTGCTTACAAATACACCTTCAATTTGATACCAAAACATACCATTTGAAATGTATTTTACAAATCCTAGGCAGCATGCACTGAACAATTTGTGCTTAGTATCAAGTTGACTGCATGTAACCCTGCAAACAGGAGTTCCGGGATTTGGTTATGTGACCTCATTGGCCACAGCAGCAGCACATGTTATTGAACTATGAATACACACACAAAGTTAAGCGTTTAAATACGTAATGATATCGCAATATACAGGCTTTTAGTTACAATTAAAATAATGACGAACACAATTTATGAAATGAGCATCTTTAAGTAAAAGTTCTCCATAGTTTTCTTGAAGTAGACTTATACAGCAAAATGACATTTTTAACCTGTATATATTCAAACGCTGAACACTTTTTAAAGTCTATTCTGTATTCTTAAAGCTAAGAACGACTGGTTAATTCGGATCCAGGATGCCAAGATCGCAAACATTTATCACACCGGCTCGACATAGGACAGGAATACCATTTGTAAATGATTATTCTGACTGATCGTTTTTATAAAGCCAACTGATTTTAGAAGTGATATAACAACTTGTTGCTATGAAAATCAGGTATTGTAGCAATTACAATAACAATTACAAAATGTAAGCTTGTTAACAGAGATATCATGTTAATCTTTGTAAATGATTGTTTTCTATGTAAATGCAGAACACATATATTGATTGACGAGTCCATTCGAACAAGGATGTGTATGTTTCTCTAAAAGCATATTTTTAACAATTTATATCTTCAATTTAGGGTGTACCATGTCCAACTTTTTTGCTCTTTATTTATTTGTCGTAAATGCTAAAACATACATCATTTGCGATGTTGAAGTTATACTGGTTTTTATCACATGCTATACCCTGTTTCCAATGTAATACAACCATTACATTTTTGTATTGCACATGTGTAATACAACATTTTTAAGCGTTTTTATTGGCTTAGTTTTCGTTTATTGACCAATCGCATTTTGTTATTTTGCTTTGTAAAAGCCGAGGCATTCCAAATGACGTCAGGAAATGTAAACAATATTCGAGATTTATTATTATTTTTGCGTAAATATCTATTGAATTTGCTCATTTAAAAGCATGTGATAAAAAAGATCTGAAACTTGTTGTCATATCATACCACATTTTATTAAATTCGTCCAGGAAATTCGTTAATAAGCTCGCCAAACGCTCGCTTACTAACAAAATTCCTGAACTCGTTTAATAAAATATGGTATGATATGACAGCTCGTGCCAGATCCTATATATACTGTTCGATCTGTAATTTCCGCGCACGCGCACTGACTGATTGGCAAAAGTATTGGTACCAGTAACGCATAACAGGTGCATATACGAATGTTTTAAGACATCAAGACGATAAGAAATTCCGAAATTGGCATTTATTAAATCAGCTCAACAATTTATGTTAATACAAATGTATATCGAACATTAATATTTTTTTTCATACGAGTTAGTCATAACCATTAGAGTTTATGTAATCGCAATACTAAACACCATCAATATCAATGCTATAATAAAAAGGCAATGTAAATAAGCGCGTTTCTTGAAAATGGAGATAAATAAAATAAATTATAATATGAAAATTTATGTTCAAAATCTTGAAAATCTTGAAATGCTATTATCATAATAGATGGGTTTGCTAGTGTGTGATATTTTTTTATGGAGGATCGAAAGATGTGTATTGGGTCAACCATAGAACAAAACTTTAAACAAAGCAGAGTAATAAGATAATTTTATGTGTTGTTTAATTTGTTTGTGAATGATTAAATACTGTGTTATGCGTCTGTAGAGAATGGCATCGATTCGATAATGTCATTCATGATACCCATGGACTAATCTTGCGCATTCATGTGTCAGATTTAAAATCTTGAATAGGCTGAAATCCATACATGCTAATGCAAAATTGTGTGTAAACGGTACAAGGCCAATGTCGCACTTAAAATACTATTTTGTATTTATAAACAATATTGGTGAACAATTGAGTTAGTTCCACAAACCTATGTACTAATTATATTGAAATCCTATCTATTTTTATGTTAAAGTTTGCCAATGACTTTAGAGTTTTTCAACTGATTCCAGTAGTCTAAAACTCCAATTAAATTATATTAATGAATTGTCTAAGAAAAAGGGTCTCAAGAAAAACTAAGGTGAGTATTTTACGAAATACTGAATGCATAAATAATCCCAAATATAATTGCAAGGGTGACAATATTCAGATAGTAGATTGTTTCACGTACTTAATGTGTTAAATTGTTCTATAACGTGCAGTTGAGGCAATGAATGAGCAGGCCCCCAAAGCATGTAATGTACGTTATTGCACAATTCAGAAGAATCAAATAAAATATTCAAACTCAATTGTTACGTTTCGACTTCATGGTATTACCAATAATTACGTGTGGCTGTGCAGTCTGGGGAATTTACGATATGCGCGACATTGATAAATTGCACTTCAAGGTCTGCAAACAAATACTTGAGGTCCGTCAACAAACATAAAATTCTGCTGTACCATTAGAGCTTGGTCGCTTCCAATTATGTGTCATCTGTAAAGAAGAAGCCCTTAACTTCTCTTGTAAAAAAAAGATCACACAATGCTTGAATTATTGTATCATTGTATTCATTAAAATTTATAGCACACTGTTTTGGCTGAATGTTGTTTAAACTTCACTTGATTAACTTGGTTTCGTTATATTGAGGTTGTACGAAATTGAGTACATGTATATGCTTAAACAAAGGGTGGTAAAGTTAACAGTCTCAAAGCAGGCTTAACTATTATACCACATTTATAAAAGAATCGAGTTGTGAAACCTACATGAATTGTATAGATAATGACAAGCATAGCATTGAATTAAGTAGATTCCGTTTTCATTAGGATCATTAAAACGAAGCAGTAAAAATATGAAGATTTAGTTATATTAGCGTCAGTGATAGTAAGATTTAAGTATTAGCTTCCTGTATGATTGAATCTGCGTACAAATAAAAAATGCATTAAATGTTTATTTTTATCGCCGATTCTCATATCACTGCGTATAGGTATTTATAATATGATTGTGTTTTGCCAATATCATGAATTGTTGATAATGCGAATAAATAAACCGATTAACCGTTTATTTATTAAGTTTAAATTGGATTACAAAACTGATGTATGTTAACGTTAAACTGAAAGAAATAACAACCGTTGGCACATTATGCAATTGAACTTAATATACGTTTTCATTGATATTCATTCACTATTGATGTACTACATATCTTACATTGTATATCATACGACATTTTACTTTTTCGTAAATAGTATTAAGCTTCATTATGAATGATTTTGACATTTTCTGTGAATCCAAAAACCAGGGTGATTAACATATATTTAATAAAAACTTTTGTATAGCGATTAGAATCGCTGTCTAGATCAATCATTTGTAAAATTATTAAGGAATCCTCATTACCAGAAAAAGAGGCGCGACCTGCCCTAACCGAGTTATATAGAGTTGTTTATCGTTATCGCTAGTCAGACTTTGCATATCGAGAATAAATTTTGTACGCAAGTGTGTCACATTTATTAGTCGATATTAACGATTAAATGACCATAACTTCATTATTCCTATGAAGCAAAGTTTTCAATATGTGATAAGGAACGTCAGCGTGCACTTAAAACCACTTAACGTATGACTGTATGGTACTGACAACGCGAGGTCGATACAGTAATATGACGATAACGCGAAGGAACACCGGTGAAAGTACGAGATAATCGTAAAAAGTCATCATCCCACTCTCGTAGAATCGTATCTTCGTTATCGTAATATCGTGTCTTCGTCATCTAACTGTCGCGTTACCTGTATTGCATGTTCGTGATCTCGAGGTAGTATCATCGTCGAGTGTCGCCATAAAACTCAATCAACTCATACGTGATGGAACTAATGGAATATCGTGCCTGGTCTGGTCACACAGCGCATTACGGCATAATCACTTACACTGTTTTTTATCTGGTGGACGCGCTGGTAATTTCTTGTCAATGTTGGTTCAGCTGTGCTTTGGACGTGTTTTGTACTTGGTCTTGCCGTCGGCGGTTGTTTCACGGTTGAAACAATTTATAAGTACGGCTTAACACTTCCAGCAGCGGGTAAGATAAGAAATAGGTTCGCGCGTTAGTATCATCGTATTGTCGATTGTCGCCTTAAAACTCAATCAACTCATACGTGATGGAACTAATGGAATATCGTGCCTTATGGCCTGGTCACACAGCGAATTACGGCATAATCACGTACATTTTTTTCTGGTGGACGCGGTGGTAATTTCTTGTCAATGTTGGCTTGGCTGTGCTTTGGACGTGTTTTGTACTTGGTCTTGACGTCAGCGATTGTTTCACTGTTGAAACAATTTGTAAGTACGGCTAAACACTTCCGCGGGTAAGATAAGAAATAGGTTCGCGCGTGTTAAAAACGCGGGTAAAAAAGAGGCAAGTTACCACGGCTAGCCGCGGCCTAGCGTCTGGAGAACTGCTTATCACGTGTTGAGCACGATCGTAAAACAGGGACTCCGCTGTCATAGCACTGTCCAGTCACGGCTCGGCGTCGTCGGAAGCGCAGCTTGCCACGTTATAAAAGCTGCCGCGCACGGGTGGTCCTCACAGTTGGCGATCGTCTACAGCCAAAATCCGTTCGCTTTGCACACTTTAATAATGCCTAGTAAGAAGGGTTCCCCTGCAAAGAAGAAGCCAACTAAGTATTTGAAGATCAAGGCCAAGGCCCCAGCTGAGGCTATTCAAGCCTCACAGGCCCAGGTAACGGTTCATGTTCAGGCCGAGGTCCATCTTCCTCCTGCTGATGCTGCAAGTCCAGACCCTAGCCCTCAGGTTGGTACTGCCCATGTTGCTCCTGGAGAAGCGGACGCTGCTGATGATGGTCAGTACATTTTATTTTAATAAATTCATTGTCTTTTTATTTGCAAATGTTACCTTTAATTGACATTTCGAATTTCTATTAAGGACTGAAAATTATAGGCAAGTAACAAAATAAATTGTCACTTAATGAACTTAATTTGCTACCCCTGTCACAGCCCTGCTTCCATCACTCCTGCAACCACCACTGCGGCCAGCATTATCCCTTCCTCTGTTGACATACCTGTTTAAATCACTGCCCGAACACGAATTATGACATATGTTCCAGGCGTATTTCACGTCTTTACAACGTGTATCACCCGTGGTTGTCCGCGGTATACAGTTTTGAGCAGTTCAAAACTTGTGTCCGCATCCAACGCCGTTCCGAATTTTCCCCGCTTCCTGCAACGTCTGAACATCGACTTTCGCTCGTCTTAACCCAGTAATGCCTAGTAATCCCATCCTTCTAAATTGGATTAATCTATTTCCAAAATAAGGTATGTCTAGTATATTTATTTCTATATTTAGAATATTTCATACAGAAATTTCTTTAAGCAAACAGCGCGGACCCTGATGTCTGTGTCTACACTGTTTGCCAGGGTCTTTTTCTGTTCGCTTGGCATGCATGGGTTAAACTCGACATCAACGCGAACAACATCGGCTGTTTCACTGGAGATCAAATTTTGACGAGTTGTGGCCGTGATTAATCCGTAAATCGCTATGTGACTGGGCCTTAACAACCAGATTATGAAGTCTCGATCATGTTTTACTAACACGCACTTGTTAAACATTACTTGTGTAATATGTGGTCCAATATGTTTATACTTACAAATATTTTGTGAAAACACTCTTTGCTCTGAAAAGACAGTCGGTTTATCTGTAAAAAACTACTTCTAGCTGTGAAACTACATTTTCATTTTCTTTCCTTTCAATACATGGTGTATTCAAAATCAAAGTTGAAGGAAAATAACAATTTAGGATTCTCATGCATTCTGATTTACCAATCCTCAATAGTTTTTCGACTTTAATTAACTATTTGTTCAAATCCTGTACGCGTATAATCTTAAAGCAGTTCATTAACCCGTACGGCGTAGGTGTTTTACCCAGGCTTTGACCCATCTCAGCCGGTTTAATTTTACAATGAATTCTTGATAAAGTTTCGCACCAGTAGGCCCGAATGAATAAAGGAAATTTGTGTTATTGTAAAAAATACCAAAACGATGCGAAATAGAAACGCACAATCTACAAAAAAACTTATTTATGTTAACAGATTATTAAGAATATTATCTTATTTGTTTAGTCTGGCGTAAACACATTTCTACTTCTCCATGGGCTGTTTTGAATTATGTTCTTATATTAAAATATTAACATCATTTGAACTACTCTTTTTTAAATCATATACGTATTTGTTTCCCTTATCCTGTTTGAATTTGTTCATTATATATATGTATAAACGCATATTATTCAGATATGTATCAATTCTTCTCGCTTGGCCGGTGACCTTTGATTTTATTTTATTTAACTTTACGGAGTGTTTCTATCTTTTTCATCCAAAGATCAATGATCAAAAGAACTAATACTGCGAAATAAGCCTTTAACACGGTGAAATACTCCGTTTTTGATGTGGGTGTGATTCTGCTAAGGACTGAGCAGAAAAAGCAATGGTTATTTTTTTTATATCTCATTCATAAAACGAATTTTCTATCATATTAATAACACAAACCGAAATCCACGCAGTATATATTTGGTGAAGATATTTAATAACTATCTAAGCAATGTAAATCATTCAATTTACATTGCTTAGATAAGGAATCTGAGAATCTAAATAATAAATCCTTGGATACAAAGTTGTTTCAGTACTTTAGATGTAATAAGTTGTATTTTGAAATCTTTTATTTACACATGTGCTTTGAAACCGTCGCTAGAAGGTTGTCGTGATGTAGTGAATATGGTGTCCGCCTTGCGACCGGGAGGTTTTGAGCTCTACTGAAAGGTCGAGGAGTTTGAAAACACATGCTGGTGTGCCTCAGTCAACAGGCAGCATGACGAAGGGTGAAGGTGATGTCATACTCCCAGAAGATTTTGTTGCATTTCCAATGAACCAGCTCCACGCTGTGATACAGGGACGACCTATACTAAATTCTCGTTCATACAAACCCCCAAGCAACATTCAGTATGAAACAAACGGTAACAAGAGTAATTCACGTCTGACACTATCCAAGACAGATCAGCATAACCTAAACAACATGGCAACAGAGTAACTGAACCACAAAACAAAAATGTAAAAGTCGATAAAGATATTGAAAAGGGTTAAAACTGAAATCTAGTAACACAGACCCTGATATTATAACTATCGAACCATGTGATACTGACAATAGTGAACGACATGTTATTCAACCTGTTGAACTGTTTTCTGATACAGACACCATATTGTAAGCCAAACGATTGACCTTACAAAAAGGCAATCCAAAGACAAAGATCATTTTTTAGTCGAGCGCCTGGAACTCAACCAAACAAGATAGCATGCAATGAAGACAATAAAATAGACACTATAAATTTGGTCGCATACAACTGCAAAAATGTTAAAACTAGTGGTACATGCATCAATGAACTATTTAGAACTGCTCAACTCGTATTGTTATAAAACACATGGCTTTATGAATATGAACTTTAACTTTTGAATGAAATAGGAAGTAATATCTGTTCAGCCGGAAAATGCAGTGATCTCTACAACCCAGTACCTCCTGGACAACGTCACAGGGGCCACGATGGAGTAGCAGTGTTATGGAGGAAAGAAATAAATCACCTCGTTACCGTGCTACCCGACGGAAATGAGAGACTTCAGTGTTTAGAGCTAGTGTTAGAACATACAAAATATCTGATAGTAGCTGCATATCTCCCAACGACGGGTGGACTGAAAACTGTAACGGAATTTCAAGAATGTGTTGACATCTTAAGAGAAATAATTCTTCAATAGCAGATCTCATGACATCATTATAGGAGGTGACCTGAACGTTGATTTGTCATTGAATGGTTCAGTTCTGAAAAGGACAGCTTACATTAAACATTTGATAGATGAACTAAATTTGAAATATGACTGCAGCGAGAAAACTTTCATAAACTCTCTTGGCAGTGAAGTTAGCGAACTAGATTACTTTCTTGTGAAATTCAGACATACAAACAGTAAGTCAACAGGGAAAATTGTATTAAACCAACTCGACTCTTAAGTATCTGATCACCACCCAGTTCAAATATCAGTGAAAGTTGATAAACTAATTCATATCAAAAAGAAAGTTCAGAGACCTGAGAAAAAGTCAAAAGTATAATGGGACAAAATCAATCTGGAATCATTTGCTGACGACATGAGACAAGGTGTATTAATGCTATTTCCAAATGAACTTACAAACAATCATGATATCGAAGATTTTGCTCAGAACATAATTACAGTTATGAAAGATACTATGAAACTGCACTCAACTGATCAGAAATAAAATATATGAATTCCAAACATAAACTCAAAGTCTGGACTCAAGACATTGAAAATACTCTTCGAAACAGACGTGAAGCGTATGAGAAATGGGCTTCAGAAGGCAAACCGCAAGATCCCAATAATCAGTTACTTTCTAACGTCAAGACCGCAAAAAGACTCTTTCGTAGCTTAATTCGCTTTGAGCAAGCCAAAAGAACAATGCAAGATCGTGACAAAATTGTGAATTCGAGAGCCCAAGATCCTAAGATATTTCATAAACTTATCAATAAGAATATAAAGAACAAAAACTGTTTCATTAAATGTAAATGGTCAATTCTTCATAGGAGTTGAGAAGGTAGCCGATGGTTTCAAAAAGCATTTCAAAGCGCTAGCAGAGCATTCAGACAATTCAAATTTTGACAATGAATATCACAAAACTGTTATCAATGAGTGTGACCACATCAGCGATATGTTTTTTGAAAAAGAAAAACAGCCAATTACTCTGGAGGAACTTCAACGGGCAATACGGGGTATAAACCGTGGCAAAGCACCTGACTACCATGGGTTATCTATTGAATGTGTTCGAAATGAAGGCTCTATTCTACAAAATGTGATTTTGAAACTCTTGAATTCTATCATTTCATCAGGATACGTGCCTCAATGTATGAACATTGGTATTTTGACACCGGTATATTAAAATAAGGGTTCTAGGAACGACGCTTGTAACTTCCGAGGTATTACTGTGCTACCTGCTATAGAAAACATTCTTTAAATGGTTCTGAAACAACGACTTGTTCCAACTCTTGAAAAAGACCACAGTGCTTTCCAACGGGGATGCACGGCCAAAACATCTCCACTTCACGCATCGTTGATAGTCGAGGAGGTTTCCCGTGAGTATAAAGATTAAGGTGAGGACATTGAACTTGTGTTCCTCGATGCAAACGCGGCTTTCGATGTTGTGGATCATCATCACCTACTACGCAGGTTCTACCACTCTGGCGTTAATGAAAGACATTGGACAATTTGTAACATTATTAATAAGCAGTCAACTAGTGTTGTTAAAGCGAGATTATACGATTTTGTTTAATTGTAATACATTAATAAAATATGTTACTTTAACACAAAATAGGCAAGAAAAATTATACCTTGAAGACGAAGTTCATAAAATGCAGCAAAGACAAATTAGCGCCCCGAGCCGATTGTGACGAAGATATTTCGTACACATTTTCCTACAATAACCGAAGCATTCGTCTTTTTAGTTAGTGTTCGTGTGTCGTTTAAATAGATATCGTTGCTGGAATTTTAAATAAACCGTTAAACTAAATTTAGATTCACATCGTACATGCATGATTTACATGCTGGCAAATTCGACTGTACAGACATTATCGATTTCAGAATTAAATATCTAGCTTATTTCGCATTTTTCGACACATGTTCTTCTGAACTTCTATTTTAATTTATATGGAAATATATGTTTTATAAGTTTTTTTACACATTTTGTATTAATTAATAAATATTTGACAATAGCGTATATTCTCGCTTTAAATGGGCAAATTCAAGATCAGACCCCTTTGAGGTTCTACAAGGAGTAAGACAAGGAGGGATCACCAGTACTGACCTATACAAGATTTACATCATTCCTCTGCTGAAACGTTTAGAAATGGCGGAAGAAGGATGTGTTATAGGTGATGTCAGGTGTAACACTAGCAGACGATGTTACGTTGAATTCTGAAAAACCAGGAGAAACATCAGTTCTTATAAGTATGGCCGAAACATTTGCCAACTATGAAAGATATATATTTTGCAGCCCAACACGACTGAAGCTCTACGATCTCACACTATCAGTTGTACAGCGGAACAAAATGTTGATAACAATATTCAAAAAGCAAGAAGAACAGTATATAGCTTTATGTCGTCAGGATTCTATGGTGCTGGTGGTTTGGACGTCCTATCAATTCTACGTATCTTGAAAATGCATATCATTCCCATTCTGTTATATGGACTAGAAGTTATCTTACCTTATAAGACACAAATAGACAGACTCGAAACTTTTCAAAAACGAGTACTCAAGCATTTACGTTTGCAACCTAGTAGTACACCTGACATTGCAATCTACTCAATAAGTGGTCTCCTTCCAGTAAACATCCAGATACACAAGAGAGCTTTAATCATGTATAACAATGTGTGTCTGTAACGTGAAATTGCAGTGGAACGTCGTATAGCTGTTAGACAGTTAACTGTAAAGGCCAACAAGAGTGCTAGTTGGTTTGTATACATCCGTAAGTTATTCTGGCTGTACGAACTTGGCGATCTAGAAGATTTGCTCGAGTCTCCAACAGAGAAGGACCACTGAAAGAGAACAGTTAATAGTACAATAGACACTATATGGTTACAACAGGCAATTGCTGATTCAAAAACAATGAAAACTTTACAAAATCTTAACTTGAACATGGTGAAGCGAGGAAAAACACATCCTTTTCAACAACAACAGGCGTCGTCTACATACGACGCGAACCGGCATGTACTCAAACTCAAGTTTATGTGTGGCAAGTACTTTCTACAGAGTGATCGAGGATCTTTTAGTAACAACAACGTCGATGACACATGCAGAGTGTGCTACGAGTCTCGTGAGAAACTTCAACACATGGTCCTAGAATGTTCGGGCTTGGTTGCGGTACGAGATCCTATCCTCCGAGACATCGAGAGTAGGATCGAAGTATGATTTCCAGGTTTATGGCAATCGTACACACAAGAACAGAAATTAAGTGCTCTCGTTGAATGTACTGTTCTTTACAGAAAGCACAAACTTTTCAAAGTAGAATGTCAGAGACTTCACAGAATCGGCTGTTTTTTACATTGAATACGAAACGCTTTAAAATCTTTGATTTGTCAAAAATTCTACATCCACGCGTCCGCTCACTACAATTTCGTCAAGTGGTAGTGTTTACTACATGAATAGTGCTGGTAATTTACTAATAACCAAGAAGCCTGACGGGTGCTACATCTCGGTTGATCCACGAGGATCGTCAAGACTCTGATTGAAGGATTGAAGATCCGCAAAGGCACATTGTATTGGTTTTATATATGAAACGGACTTAATGGCGCTTCAGGAAGCTCAAGCTGAAATAATTGGTTTAAGCTAAACTAAACTGAACTTAACCGTCGCTTCATGAAATCCTTTCTTTTTAAAAGTTCACAATTATTCATGCCAACGAACATAATATATTTCGATAATTATTATTTATGGTTTAAAGAAAATAATATAGATTTAGTACTACATATATATAACAGTGCTTTTGTTGATAAAATAAGTTTATTTCATGATCTTATATTTAATTACTTGCTAGTATTTTTACATCAAATACAATTTAGTTTCACCCCTTTCAATTTATCAATGTAATATTGACAACTGATTTTATTTGTTTACTTATTGATGTTTTCGACACATTTCGTTTAATCGCGGTTTATTATTTTAACTAATTTGAGTGAAACAGAACTGGTCAAGATCAAGAAACATCCGGATATGTCTTTTAGTTATTATAAATTAACACAACAACTTAATTTAAAGATGTTCCTTGAGACAATTCACCCTGGCTATTGTGTTCATTTTCTTAATTAATTAAAATACAAAAGCAAGGAACACATTTTATGTAAACGCAATTTTCTAAAGCGATGCGAACATGCATATAATAATGGTTGAAGAACTTCAAGATAATATTATATTCATTTGGTCATTAAGTGAACTTGTACTAGACACTGCGGTCCTGCAATAACCCGAATTTATAACCAACGCGAATATTTAACAATTTATGATCTAAGCAGAGAACGCTTTTAACCACATGCACAAGTACGCAATTAATTGTGACAATTTATAAACCAAAGATTTAAGAGATAACATTTTTTGAATAGAAAATACTTATTGAAAGCTATCAAAAATTACTTGACAATGCATTCATCGAATCTGTCTAGACGGTTAAATCGCACACTAGGCCATCTACACACAGAATATACGTTCGTGTATTGTTGTACTCGAATTACTTAATCCGAGTTCAATAAATTCGTATATGGCGTGGCTTGCCGACTGAATCTAACAATGCGTAGTGAGTGTTTGTGATCTTTCCCGGTTACGACACTCGACAAACTCCTTAAGAAGACCATATCTGTCTCCGATTAATCAGGATTCCAAATGTTAAACATGCAAATATAACACAACAGTTTTTATTTTCATCAAACTTAACTTCTCATTTAACCGATGAAAATGACAAACTACAACAATGGCTGCCATTTTCAACATTCAAAATGTGTACTCGTACGTCAAGCATGATGCAATTCATCCCCGCAAATATTGTAAAGTTTAGTCTCACAACAACTACGATCGAGTTCGTTAATTAGGCTTAGTAATGTTTTTTTCTTATAATGAATATACTCTTTTTATCATAACATACATCATTCCAATTGTTAATTGATATGGTCTTATCTAGAAGACATTTCGATATCTTATTTTAGACTTTATTTTGAATGATTATTCAAACAAATATATCATATTTAAATTTGCAACATTAAGTCTTAACTGCTAATCCTTGTTGTAAATTTTATTCTGTAAAAATGATTTTTTGTTCAATTCTAGGCCGTCAATATATCAGAATTTATATATCGAACGAAATCGGAGTCCTATCCCATCTTAAATACTTACGTCGAATAAAGTCTGAAAGTTGGGCTAATGTTTCCAGAGGTAATCTGGGAACATAAAACACATCTTTTTTACCTGAAAAGTAGAGTTATAAAACAGCAAGCGATATGAAAAATATGAACAAATATATCAAAAAGATATTTAACTTATTCTATAAATATAAAAATGGATGGATTGATATTTAGTCAAAACAATATTATTTCATAATATATAATACGTGTCATTTTTTACATTTATAATTGTTGATATCTTTGTTATGTTGTATTGGTTAAGAAATGCTATTATTATTATTATTATTATTTTTATTATTATTACTATTATTATTATTATTGTTATTATCAGTGTTGCTGGGGGTGTTCTTGTTGTGTCAGCCCAAAGGAACATGCGCCATGCACGCCAGTCATCATATGAGGTAGTTAACTGTTTATATAATGTTAAATGTCTTGCATCAATCTGATGAAAACGGCAACAAGTTTTAACATTTCATATTGTCGAATACTAAATGTTGAATTCGGTATTTTTATTTGGAAATGTCATAGTCTTAGGTTTATTTACAGAGTTATGTTGGCAGTATCTAGAATAAATGTTTTTTACTTAAACTGACTAAGCGGCGATGCGCTACGTAACAACATGTATTCACAAAGTGACAAACTAAAACCACATGTTTTACCAATTACATGGGTAGATAGTGTACACTTGTTGCAAGTATTTCCCTATACACATATTTCCTTTTTTAAATGTCAGTAAATATTTTATCTGTCTAAAGTATAACACTACAAGTTATATGATTGAATTGCATATAAAAAGTCGGACGCGATAAATTCATCACAAAATGAAATGAATGAAATTATGTCGTTTGGAATAGGGGACCCTTTTTTATTTAATATGAAAATGCTAGCTGTGCATA
Source organism: Dreissena polymorpha (assembly GCF_020536995.1). Lineage (NCBI taxonomy): Eukaryota > Metazoa > Mollusca > Bivalvia > Myida > Dreissenidae > Dreissena > Dreissena polymorpha. The sequence continues at coordinate 16,829,300 of NC_068370.1, read as the reverse complement.
CAAAATTCCCACATAGCTTGACGTATTTGATGAATAGTGACGCTAATTATACGCAAATCCTGATTCAACATTTCAATAGCATTCCGCCGTAAAAAAGTCCTCGCTAAGGAAGTAAACAGATCACAACATTCGTCTTTTAAGTTAATTTGCACATTGATTAGATTAAATAAAATGTAAGGTAGCATTTGTTCAAATGCATGCACATAAGATTGAATAGATCTTTTGACAGTGTATTTGATGAATGCTAAAATAATATAATGCGCGCAATTTTATTAGTTGTATAACAATAGTTGTTTAAAATAATTAATTGAAGACCACGGTCATGTGTCCCAGCTCCCAGGTAGAGCTGACTTGTACTTTAAAAGGATTAGCCGAGACGCTTGTGCTCATGATTAAATGTAGTTTCTTAAAGGGACATATTCACCGTTTCAGATTTTGCAAATTTTCAGTGGCGTTAAGTTGTTTACGACAAACCAATAATACTGAACATTAAGCATGCTCTAACATATCGATTACATGCATCCCTTGAAGATTTAAGAAACCTAACATTAAACAGCGTAACAACCACTTAATGAATATTTGGAACGTTATGTTTTTATCTTAATATTTTGTGTCACTACCTGGATTCCTAATATACAGTAGGAGCGTTCTTTAGATCTCCCCCATAGATACCATCTACTGCTTCTAGTCCCAGGAAACGGACTCGAGAGCGGTTCAAGTAAGCTTTAGACTTTCTATGCGATCGGGCTTAAGTAAATACGTTTAAACTAATTAATATAAGGTAAAAATACTGATGGCGTGAGATTTTTACTCAAATGGTCAGTGGTTTTATCCCTTGATTGGATTACTTCTTTTTTGTTCCTTTAATTGTATTATCGTTTTAAACTGGAGCTTATTTTTACAATTATCAATTTCAAGTTTTTAAAGGGGCCTTTTCACGTTTTGGTAAATAGACAAAATTAAAAAAAAATGTTTCAGATTCGCAAATTTTCATTGTAGTTATGATACTTGTGAGAAAACAGTAATACTGAACATTACCATGCTCTAAAATATCCATTTTATGCATCTTTTGACGATTTAAACACCTGAAAGTTATAAAGCGTTGCAACGCGAAACGATTGGATACTTTGGAGATTTGTGTTGTTGTCGTTATATTTTGTGATGCTGCGATGATTGCTTATATAAAGTATAAAATACATCACTCATTGCATAAGCACGGCTTGCCGAGTGCTCTAAGCGATAGACTTTTACTCCAGGGGTCGTATTCCAGAAGCATCTTAAGTTAAATTTTATTCTTATCCTTAAATTGGGAAAATTTCTTAAGTGTTTCATTTCATATTGCAATAGTTTGGAATCAAGATTTACATGAAAATAACATCATTATGTCAATGATATTTTAGGAATACCAAAAAACATGTGTTTCTTTATTTAGTAAAGAAATACAAAACATTGTAATTTTGACCTTAAGTGAAATTATTTAAGAAATTACTTAAGATGTTTATGGAAAACCACAACAGGAGTCAGTGGTTTGAGCCGAGTTGAGGGTTACTTTTTTCGTCCTTTTATTTTATTTTTGTTTTTTACTGGAGCTTTTTAGATCCAATGTTTACATTTATCAATATAAAGTATTTAATGTCAAACTTTAAAACATGCCAAAATCTGTGAAAAGGCCCCTTTAATGACACATTTCAAACATGCTAAAATCTGTGAACAAGTCCGTTTAAAGCAACGTTTTCGTCTTGAAGAGAAGAATCTTAATCTTGGGTTATATATGATCTGGCACAAGTTGTCATATCATTCATACCATATTTTATTAAACGAGTTCAGGAATTTTGTTAGTAAGCGAGCCTTTGGCGAGCTAACTAACGAATTTCCTGGACGAGGTATGGTATCGTATGATATGACAACGAGTGTCAGATCTTTTTATCACATGCTTTTAAATGAGCAAATTAAATAAATATTTACGCAAACATAATGATTAATCCCGAATGTTGTTTACGTTGCAACGTCATTTTAGCAAATAACAAAATGCGATTGGTCAATAAACGAAAGCTAAGCCAATAACAACGCTTAAAAATGTTGTATTACACATGTGTAATATAAAAACATATGTAATGGTTGTATTACATGGGTATAGCATGTGATAAATGTTATTATTGGTTCATAGTTTAAACACGCAAAAGGTGGTGATAGGCAAATTTGTGAATTCTTTTTTAAGTTGCACAGGTAAGAAATATAGTTTATTCAATGTTGCTGACTCGTTCGAAAGAATGATTACCATTTTTGGTTTCGTTTACAAGAAAATGTATACGGAAATCAGAAGGTTATGTGAGAAAACTTAGCACATTCATACGTATAACTATATACGGTTATGTAATGTACAACTCTTTTTCTCATTTAACACGTTCATCTCAGTTAACTTTATTCATGTGTAATATGATTGGTCACAAATACAGTTCAAGGGAGGTAACTCACATTTACTCAGATGAAGTGGTTAAACCGTGTTGGCTCCCAGCATATTATATAAGTCAATATTCAGTTCTAGCAGTTAGTAAGAACTAAACATTAATTTTTCTGATCTAGCCCTTTATTTAGAATAAGTTGTCACTTTTAAGCAAAGTCAATTTAACGTTTAGTATAAACCAGTACCAAAACATAGCTGCTGATGATGATGATTAATAATTATTGTACTTTTCATATATTTGCGGTGATATATTTGCGCGGGAAATTCCGCTTCTATACTTTCACGCAATGCACGTGCTCGTCGCCTCAGTTCACAATATATATATATAATACCCCATGATGTATTTGTGTGTAAAATTCTTCATGATACATGTGTGTGTAGAATACTCCATGATACATGTGTGTGTACACTACTCCATGATACATGTGTGTTAAGAATACTACATTATGCATGTGTGTGTAGAATTCTCCATCATACATGTGTGTTTAGATTACTCCATGATACATGTGTGTTTAGAATACTCCATGATGCATTTAAGTGTAGAACACTCCATGATGCATGTGTGTGTAGAATACTCCATGATACATGTGTGTGTAGAATACTTCGTGATACATGTGTGTGTAGAATACACCAAGAAACATGTGTGTAGAACACTACACGATACATGTGTGTGTAGAAAACTCCATGAAATATGTATGTTTAGAATACTCCATGATGCATGTGTATTGAACACTCCATGATAATGTGTGTGTAGAACACTTAATGATACATGTGTGTGTAGAATATACAACCATTCATGTGTGTGTAGAATTCCTTATGATGCATTTGTGTTTAGAATACTCCATGATGCATGTGTGTGTAGAACACTCCATGATACAAGTGTGTGTAGAATTCTCAATGAAACATATTTGTGCAGAATACTCCATGATACTTGTGTGTGTAGAATACACTCCATGATTCAAGTGTATGTAGAATACGCCATGATGCAGGTGTGTGTATAATACCCCATGCTGTACGTGTGTGTAGAATACTCCATGATACATGTGTGTGTAGAATGCTCCATGATACATGTGTGTGTAGAGTACTCGATAATGCATGTGTGTGTAGAATACTCCATGATATTTGTGTGTGTAAAATACTCCATGATACATGTGTGTGTAGAATACTCCATGATACATGTGTGCGGAATACTCCCTAATACATGTGTGTTAAGAATACTCCATGATACATGTGTTTGTGTGTGTGTAGAATACTCCATGATACATGTGTGCGGAATACTCCCTAATACATGTGTGTTAAGAATACTCCATGATACATGTGTTTGTGTGTGTGTAGAATACTCCATGATACATGTGTATTACGAATACTCCATGATACATGTGTTTGTGTGTGTTGAAAATACTCCATTATACATGTGTGTGTGTGTAGAATACTCCATGATACATGTTTGTGTAGAATACTACTTGATGCATGTGTTCGTAGAATATTCCCTGATTCATGTGTGTTTGAGACTCCATGTTGCATGTTAGCGGTATATTGCATGATGTATGTGTGTAGAGTACGCCATGATGCATTTGTGATTATAATACCCCATGGTGTATGTGTGTGTATTATACTCCATGATACATGTATATGTGTAGAATACTCCATTATGTATGAGTTTAGAATACTCCATGATACATGTGTGTGTAGAATACTCCATGATACATGTGTGTAGAATACTCCATGATACATGTGTGTAGAATACTCCATGATACATGTGTGTGTATAATACTCCATGATACATGTGTTTGTAGAATACTCCATGATACATGTGTGTAGAATACTCCATGATACATGTGTGTGTATAATACTCCATGATATATGTGTGTTTAGAATACTCCATGGTGCATGTGTGTGTAGAATACTCCATGAATTTTAAGAGCTTTGAATATTTGAAAAAAAAAACACAGAACACGAACACTGAATAAATTCTAATTTCAATTTATGTTAATCCTGAATAACAACCAACATGAATATAACGCTTTACTTTTGACATAACCATTAATGATATACATCCTGTAGTCCTGTGTGCAGGATATTGCATGATGTATGTGTGTGTAGAATTCCCCATGATGAATGTGTGTAGAATACCCCAAGCTGTATGTGTGTGTAGGATAGTCCATCATGCATGTGTGTGTAGAATACTCCATGGTACATGTGTGTGTGTGTAGAATACTCCATGATACATGTGTTTAGAATACTCCATGATGCATGTGTGTGAAGAATACTCTATGGTGGATAATGCTTTTTATTGCAGTGTTGCCCTGGGACCGACCACAAGGAAGAATTTTAAGATCTTTGAATATTTGAAAATTAAAACACAGAACAAGAACACTGAATAAATTCTAATTTCAATTTTAGTTAATCCTGAATAACAACCAACATGAATATAACGCTTTACTTTCGACATAAAACATTTATGATATACATCCTGTAGTCCTGTGTGCAGGATATTGCATGATGTATGTGTGTTTAGAATTCCCCATGATACATGTGTGCGTAGAATACTCCATGATGTATATGTGTGTAGAATACTCCATGATAGGTGTGTGTGTAGAATACCCCATTATGTATGTGTTTGTATAATACTCCATGTTCTATGTATGCAGGATATTGCATGATGCATGTGTGTGTAGAATACGCCATGATGCATGTGTGTGTATAATACCCCATGACTTATTAATGAAATCGTGTTAGAATCGAAATAATCGACGGGTAACCGTTGGTAATTGCGGTAATAACCAACGGTATGTCGTTCCGATGCTTGTTATCAAACCACTTGGGCTACGCCCTCGTGGTTTAATTCCTACGCATCGGAACACCGTACCGTTGGTTAATACCGCAATAACCAACGGTAACCCGTCGATTATTTCTTAAACAATCTCTCTATATATACAGTGTAGTTACCAAAAAGTTCCCGCCAAGCAATTTTTACGTGAAAAACAAGATAAACGAAAATTAAACTGATGACATCATACCGGAGCTCATATTATATAACCATATTAAGAAACCGGAGTCATTTAACAAATATACATGTCGAAATATATACACACATTTACCAAATGTTATTCAAATTCGCGATCTTCGCGACACTCCCAACAAATGAATGTCAAATAACAAATTACGTAGGTTCATGCAATACCTTTTCTTCAATAGTAGTACAAAGTAGCACACTTTTACTTTAAAGTTTAACTTAAACTTCCAATATTTTAACAAAAAAACACAGAAATAAAATGTTTCTAAAATATCTAATCGTATTTAACAATATACGGCAATAAATTGTTCATTAAACATCTTATCGTGTTTTGACAAGATGTAATAGCGTTCATGGTTTCATTGTATATTTATTATAATCGTCTTCATATTTGACCCAGCGGAATGATGACTCGTCGCCTCTGAATATTGTATATAGCACGGCTGTCTTCGTCCAGGTCTTGACCACTGTTCGAAGCCTCCGCCGTTCCATAGCTAATCTCTCCTTCTCAAAGTTCCAATTGGGAGGACTTACTGGAAGATCTAGACCAATGATATCATCGTCATCACTGATTTCAACGACTGAAATATTCTTACCACTGTCCGAATCATGTTATCACTATCACTTTTATCATCCTCCTTAGCATCGCTGTTCGAACCATTTGAAACATCACTTTCGCTTATAACATCCTCATTGTCATCACTCTTTGAAGCATTTGAAGCATCACTGTGTTTCAACCTGCCATCATTACTTTCCAAATTTGACATTAATTCATATTGATTGTTACTTTCTGCTGGTTCCACAATCACTTCACTCGTTGGACTATCAAAATCTCCCATATCAAAATCATTAATTCCATTTTCATAATCCAGTTGATCTATTTCTTCATTTTCGACCAAGATGTCTAAAATATCATCATCTGATGAAGATATGTCTTCATAGTATGCAGGGGATTTCTGCTTATTTTCGCGTTCTGCATTCAATGTTGCAGTTCTTGCATTAGGACGCGTGTACTTGTGAATATTTATTAGATGATCCAATAAATAACTTGGCCGAATAAACTTCACAGAACAACTCACTTCAACACATGCACAATGTTAAAGTTCCATGTGGCGTTAAGAAATATGCCTTGTTAGATTCTTTTTATATCGGTAGGTTCTGTCACAGGTATCACAACGATACATATTTACTAATTTTGTAAAAAACACTTTGAAAATACGTCCACTCCTGTTGATAAAAAGGCTACCGGAATTCACAATTATGGTGATGATGATGAAGATATGAATACTTTTTGTCTCATCATAACCTCTAGCATGGTGTTGCAGGTTTTATTTATGGTCTCTTTATTATTGTTGTTTTTTTTGTCCAATGACGCATTTGTCATACTTTTAGCCTACGTCATGAACTCAATGCAAGGTTGCACACTTGTGTGCAGTTGTAAAACAATTTGCGTGTAAAACAAAGTAAACTTTCACAGACTCGCGTTCAATACAGAAATGTTGCTGATAATGGTAATAATGATGTTTCTGAAAATGACGAAGAAGAAGAGGAAGAAAAAGAAGCAAACGATGAGTATGATTATTATGATAATGATGAGGATGGTGAGGTTATTGTTAAAGAAGAACAAGAAGAAGATAAAGAAGAATATAATTACAATGATGACGGCAATTGATATGCTTGTAGTGAGGTAAAGGTTCAAATAAATCAAAACACCGCCCAAGGTTCGATGTTTATGTCCGAAAGAATATAGGAATTCATTGTATATATATATATATGTAAATATATAAATATATATAAAAGAATACAAAACTCTTAACAAAACCACAAAATAACACTTTCAACACACGCCGCAACCTAACAAACATAAACACAAATTTTCAAAATAATTAAATTCAGTTTCATTGCAGACAAAAACATAATTGCAAAATACAAATAATATAAAACTCATCAGGTTGGTAGAAAAAAAACACAGTAATATTAGATTGAAACAACGAGTAAGTCATTCGACAGTCTGGGAGCAACGGAGAGCGTGGTCAGCAATTTGCAATGAATTTTTCTAGGTTTTTGGAACTGTCTGATAAAAATCTAGATTATTTGATAATTCTCATTCTGACTTAACAAAACAAGTATGCCATCTGTGTACATGTGCTAGACGCACACAGAGCAAGGGACTGGATCTCACAATATATGAAAATGGACACAAACATGACAAGGGACATAAGCATTGTACATGAAACATAAACATATATAGTAACATTGACCAATTATACATGTTGATCATGATCTTTCATAATTATAATTTCTTAAATATAAACTACCTAATTTATATTTGTGTAAGTTTGACTCGATGCCAGCTGGGGGAATCTCGGAGAGTTGATAGATTTACAAATAACAAGTGGGCCGAAAAACGTATGATTACCTAACAAACTAATTATCGGTTTAAATCGGACGACTATACAAGTAAACAGTCACTTAACGAAGCCAAATAGTGTAAGCGAAATCCAGATTGTTTTCCAATCGACATAACACATAATGACACACATGCTATTTAATTACTACAAATGTAGAAAATAGAATAGTTCTTCACCATTTCATTCATGCGTTTATCATATTGAGTTTAAGAAATTGCGCCAAATGACTATACTGCCTTTTGGTGAGCAATCATGATTCAAATGCACTATGAAACGCAGATGACTGAAATGCTATATAATTATTGAGAGTTTAACCTTTTATTTTATTTACTGAAATGCTAAATAGTTATTTAGAGTTTAACCATGTATTTTATTTAAATAAATGTATAATCATTCAATTCTTATCAATGTTTGTTAAGGAGAGAGTACATATTGGCAAATGCTATGATTAAGCATCAAATCTGCATGATAATACACCCCATATCACTAAATATTCACGTGTCCTTATATACTTTAGACTTTACGAATTTTGAAAATAGTGCTCGGATTCGTCTTTGATGCGAAGCTTTACGCTTGAAACAATAAATTCTTATATGCGACAGAACTGTCTCTTTCTATCGGTTTTAGAGAACGAACATTACTAATGGTAAATCGTTTACATAAGGCGTCGTTGCAAGGCACTCTTTAAAAAATGTTTTTACTCTCGTCGCTCAAATTTTGGCACTTTATTGCAAAGATATTTCCACCCAATCTCAATAAACTTATTACGTTAACCGAGTGTATTGCGGTATTAAGTTACATACTGTTTTTATGTGTTGCTGGTAAAATATATTCAACTGTATACACACAACCTTTGAGAATATTCATTACACTGTCATGATAAATAACATGATAACTGCACCATCAAATATCTTCACATTTTCGTGCGAGTACTCTCCCTTGAAGAAAACAAAAGCTCTTTCGTGGTTGGTACTGTTATGTTTCTTCAATATAATTGTGTAATTTAAATGTAGTATGTATACAATAATTATGTAAAACACGAATACCTATAACCGTACTTCCTGGAGTTAATGCTCTACCAAACCATCGCGTGTCGCGATTGAAGTCGGAGCGTCAAAGTATCGCCATGTGCGTGCTTTCGCGAGCATACCGGATACCGCTGTGTACTCGGATAAGCGAGTGAGACGAAATTAATAGCACGTATATCTGTCGACCATAAGAAAATTTTCAAACAAAACGTAAATGATATTGTTATTATTTAAATGATCATTTGGTTTCGTTGTATCGTTTTATGAGGTACCTAGTGTGTGCAAACTAGTCTATGAATAACAAACATCTACAATATGTCTTCCAGAGGTTCAACATTTGCATCAGAAAAAAAGGCAAAACTATGTTTTTGAAAAGCAGGCAAAACGTTTATTGAAGTTCAGAATAACTGATATCAGAAACGCAGATTTGAATTAAATGTGAGATAATTATAATATTCCAGTCAATTTGCGTTCAAAGCACTGTTTACATATTATAGACCAATAATAAGGAATAAGCGCCCCCCCCCCCCTGCAAAGGCAGAATTTATGAGAGATGGTCACTCCTAAGAAACCACTTCATTCACTTCTGATATATCAACACTGTACACTCTCACTTATACGCATCTCAAATAAAATACAATGTATCTTCCTACTTATCGCAAATAAACTAAACAAGAGTAATGTAATTGGGCAGTCTGCTGTCTGTATCAAACATGACACCCATGATAAAAAAAATCAACAAATACATTTTTACAAAATATATATTATATACTTGACAAACATTTCATTATTACACATATACAATATCCGCATATTTAATTTTTTATGTCAAAGTTTACCAAATACCAAAACAAGAGCTGCGTTTGTGAAACACAATTCCCACTACTGCGCTTTGAAGTCCCACAGCAGCTATTTAAGAGAAAAGAAGCCCCATAACTTAGCCAAAAATCAACGGACTCAAATATAACACAGACGGAACTTGTTTGCAAATGCGTTACCTTAAAGAAAAAAAACAGTCAATATATATCATGTTCAAGCCTTACGACAACTGAGTATTAGAGTGCACCATACAGTTTGCTGTAATTTTAATTTATTTTTTTAAGTGGTGTTGGAAAGTACGTGCCTAATAGCTTTGATCATACGATTGCTGTTATACAAGTCTGTATGAGATGACAATGCATCAAAATTACTTTACTCAACTGTCTTGAGGTGAGGCCGTAATATCGACACATCATGTCCGATCGAGTCCTGGCTTTGTAGGTAAGTGCATGTTTAGTCTCGAGTCTTCTTCAATTCAGTGACTTTTTCCAATCTGAAATCATACTGTTTTAATAATTGTAGTAAAAGATACATTAAAACAAGATATATGAACTTACGCACGAGCTAAAGAGCAACAGATGGGACATGGCCGGACTAACCCGAGATCTGAGGATTAGGCCGTAGAGAAACATCAACAGACGACGATCATAATAAATGGTTCAGCGGGGACAATTCAAAACATACATAACCACGTCGTTGTTTTAATCGCTATTAAGGAGGACGTCAACAGCGGTTTATGTTAAGACCCAGTCCCAAGCAGGCTGAGACCAACAAAAGAGAGCTGAGTTTCTTGATTTCGCTAGAAGCCATTAACACACCCAGGTAAACAGACATAGCGCCAAGATCAGAGATATTCCATGCTTCAAATGGTCAAGTTCAAAACTGTATTGATTTCATACCCGTGGTAAACATATACCGTGGCAATGTGAAAGAAATCACTGCAACAAAGCTTAAGTTAAAAATTCAAGTTCATCACTAAAAACTCGTATAAGATTTGAATTGAGAAAACTGAAATAGTAATAGATAGCATTTCAGGCATTTCAAGCACAGATAGTTTGCAAGTTTGCAGCCCTGAACATCATACATAATGAAATCGACACCGCCACCAGCAACATCAATGATGGCATGCCATCGTCGGCAGAGGTTGTTTTTTAGAGAGGCGGAATGAAGAAAAAGCCATGGATTACAACGGAGATCATTAACCTCTGCGACATAGGAAGTGTGCTGAGGCATGAGAAGTATACTCGTCAGGACTCTTGGACATCATGAACACTTAATGAAACTGTTATATTATGTAGTAGTATGATTTCAAGTACAATGATTCTTCAGATTTAAAAAAGTTGTGTGTAAAGAAAAATAGCAATAGCATATCATCACAATTTGAATCAAAGAAAGTATATTATTATATATATATTTACACATTTGTGAGTGAATATTAACAAATCATTTTTTAAGAGCAAGGATTATTTAATAATTTACCGGTACTTGTGCTGACATGAATAATATTTTCACACATTGTTCATTAAGATAATACGAATATTTTTTTCTAAAAAATCAAAACAGCAAAACAACTTTTATGAAATTATATCGTGATTTTAAGTAAGGGGGGGGGCAAGTTCTATATTTATTTTATGCCAAAATAATTGAGAAACGCTAGAATTTCAGTAACATTTGCCGTCATGCTCATTAAAACACTAATAATTTAACACAATATAAATCTTAATCAAATCTATTCATTTCAGACAAGAGACACCAATATTTTTACAGGACTTGAAATGGCAGGTTACATTTGAAAACATTTGTTTCTCAAAGCAATCTACCCCAAAACAAGTCAATACATTTTCTTTTAATTGGAGTGCATCTAAAAATAATGTATTTCTAGCTTTTGTAAATAAGGGGGCTCATTTTCCATTTTTTTTAATCTAAAATATAAACATATTTTGATATATATATATATATATATATATATATATATATATATATATATATATATATATATATATATATATATATATATATATATATATATATATATATGGACACATTATATGTAGCCTATTGTTTTACTCGAATGCTAAATTGAGATTGTAAGATGATTATAGTTTTACCGTGTACAAACTTTTTAAATTGCAGTTTTTGGCCTGGGGCGAAGCCCCTAGGCCATAGTACTGATACCGATTTCTGAGACGAGCTGACTTGGCTGGCTGCCAAAACCAAATTTGTATAACTCTGATTTACCACTTATAAGTGCGTGCGTAATAAAAGTAGTTCTTTGCAGATCTCAATAACCCGGCTTGTAAATACAGAACATCACTTTATAACACGACAGTGTCATACAAAGTGTAAAAAAAATATTATTGAATCAGAATTATTAAGCATTGGCTACGACATAGTTTTTATTGTTTACATATTCATGCGAGAATAAGTTCCTCACTGTACGGTCTCTAACTACCGTTTCGCGGAGTTTGTCAAAACAAGAGCAACTTGTTTGCCATTAATAATAGTTTTACTTTGAACTTTAATACATGTAAAAAATATTATTGAGAATAAGTTGCTCACTTGACGGTCTCTAACTACCGTTTCGCGGACTTTGTCAAAACAATAAAAACTTGTTTGCCATTAACTTTGAACTATAATCTAAACCAATAAAAATAATTCAGTGGATCTTAAATTTTCTGTATTTTCTCTTGATTTTTACATGGTTTAAATTAACCTCAGCTTTAATAACAATGAATACAGTAGGGCACAGTCGACAGTGACAATTTTCGGATAAACTTCCTGGTTTTTGTCAAAGGTAAATTATTTTAAAGTTTTTCATTTGTTGTTCTCATTAAACAAAATCAAAGTTGGTCTTAAAGGATGGACTTTCATGTTTAATGAATCTATTACACCAATCATGATGTTTGTATGAGCCGTTTTGGCGGTCATAACGACGATTTTAGACGCTGTTTATGTGTCTGTTTGCCTAGGTAGTTGTCAAAACCTTAAACACTTCTCAATTTATCATTTGTTATAATGACAATATTAACATTTCGTTGAACAATTTACGGGCCTATATCCCCTTAGACGTATTCTACTTTCATTTTATGTACTTAAAATTATTGTATTACATTTAACAGACTGTGAACTGAGCAAGGTTGTTTTAAAAACTAATATCAAATTTATGTTGCAAGTCTTTGTGCAATCTCACAATGACAGGTTAGCGATGACAATTCCATGCGAAATGATAGCATTAATGCATATGTCAGGAATGTGTTTAATTACAATGTATATTTGATTATTTTTATTGGTTCATATTCAAATGTTTCTATTTTTGTCAACATTTATAGTTTTAGATGTCAATATTAATGGTTGTGTTCATGATCAAGTTTAACATGAAAGCAATGATGATCTAAGATTCATAACCACAAATAAAGAAAGTAGAAAGAAAAAATATCTTTCTCATAAAGAACGACCAACTACACAAATATGTGGTAATGCAGGTTGCAGCTTAAGAAAACTGATTAAATGTTCTCAGTAAATATGTTTCTTGACTATCGGAATATCGTTAAGATTGTATTGAGATTCAATACTTCAGCAGACCTTTGTTTTCATTGTCATATATTAATTTCAACTATAACACAATCATACATAAATATTTTGCTATATTTTATTTATTCAGGGGCAGAACCTACTACCTGGTAGTTTCAATGATGAACTATCATGATATAGGGTTAAAAGATGGGTGAAAAAACCTCATGAAAAACAGGGTGGGCAAAAGTTGAGTGCGAACACTAAATGATGTGCTGCTAAATAGCAGGTTTGATATGATTTACACCTTGCATTGTTTACACTGCACCTTCATGTATACCATGTGACTTCAAGATCTGTGTTGGGAGAATAAGGCGCGACCCAGATAACCTTTTTAAGGATGTCTTTTAAAGTATTTCACCATTTGTAATGGGATAAAGTCGAGAGCTCGCTTATTCGTGAGAGTGTTCTATAGATATTATGATTTTTTTTTAACAAATAAGTAATTTTCAGTAAAGTGCAATCGCGCGTTTGTAATATGAAGTCCCAACACTGATCCGACATTTTTCTAACCGTTCAAACGCGTCATTGCACATAACTGAAAAAATACTGATTTGTTTAAAAAAAAAATCATGATACCTATAGAAAACTCTCACGAATCAGCCGGCTCTCGACTTAATCCCATTTAAAATATTGAAATATTTAAAAAGTAATCCGTGAAAATGTTAACTGGGGTGCGCTTTATTCTCCCAACACAGATGGTTTACCTTTATGGTGTTAAGTATGGAAACTATTTTTTAATATTAAAAATATACTATTCACTATGCATATCTTAAGGGTTCAGATTGTATAATGTACCAAGCAATCATCTTTTTTTCGTCTTGATTATATAATTTTAATAATATTTCTTGTGTTATTTTCACATAGAGTAAGTTAAACAAGCATTAAGGCAAAACTAAAAATGACATGGTTTTCAATGTCAATAAATTGTTGACAAGCCTATGGTATCTACTGGTGATATGTATTTTTTATGTGTTTGTTTAAGGTTTCTAATCAGTCATTTTTATTTTAATTATTGCAGATCATTACAAGTGAATTTGGCAAATCCTGATGCAACCCGAGCTTACCAAGTTTACTGAGAGTTTGGACTCTGTGTGGATGATAATATGGACAATATATTGTGTTCATGTTGTGTTGTGATTGACATTTTTTAACAGATAAGGTTTTTTAATCCAGACTTAACAGGTGATTTTTCTTCAAAGAATAAATACAATACTTTTGTATTGATGTGCATGAATTTGAGTACAAATATCAACAATGTGTATCTTGTGTTGTTTTTCCAATCAGTCTGTCATCCATAGGTAATATATTAAGTATGAGAAGGGAATATTTCTTTTACATTTTTGTTGTTTCTGCACACCATGTCAGATACATGAAAATATATTTTATGCCACCAACGGGCGGCATATAGTTTTTGCACTGTCCGTCTGTCAGTCTGTCTGTCCTCCGTAACACCTTTGGTGTTCACTCTCTAAATCAAGTAGTTCTAATCCGATCTCCAAACTTGGTCAGAAGTTGCATCCGGATAATGTCTAGGTCAAGACGAACATGGGTCATGCTGGGCCAAAAACTATGTCATAGGGTCACTTAGTGCGTTTCAAACATTCAGCATGGTGTCCGCTCTTTAATTCAAGTAGTTTTCATCCGATCTTTCCCAAACTCTGTCAGAAGTTGTATCTACATAATGTCTACGCCAAGTGTGAACATGGGGCATGCCGGGCAAAAAACTAGTTCACTGGGTCACTAGGTGCGATTTAAAGATTCAGCTTGGTGTCCGCTCTCTAATTTTAGTAGTTTTCATCTGATCTTCACCAAACTTGTTCACAAGTTTTATCTAGATGGTCTCTAGGCCAAGTTCTAACATGCATGCAAAGAATTGGCAGAAAAAAACATCTACAAACTGCAGCAGATGACATATGTAACAAACAAAATAAAAATATTGAACACCTGTTCTGTAGCAAACTAATAGTTAAATAAAATAAAGGCGATGTATATCTCAAAAACATTTGCACACTTATGCTTTTATGTAGTGACAAAGTTACAGTTGGGGGCATCCGTGTCGTGTGGACACATTTGTTTGATTAATGATAAACAACTCATTCATAGTGATCTAACTATAAAATGTTCTTTACACGATTAGAAATACATTGTATTGTATGCCTGCTAATATTCAGGTCTTAAAATAATATCGCTAATACTGTTGTAGTTCATTTAAACATCAAGATATGTGATGTTAACGTATGTGTTCATGTTATGTTTGTATTTGATTTATTTTTACATGTTAATGAATATTTTGGTGTTTAAAGTTCAATCTATAGTGAAATAATTACTGACGTGTGCCATTAAATATGTAGTGCTTATTGCTTTTATTTTGTTTAAGTTGAAAATCATGTTTTTGAATCTCTACGTATGAAATGCACTAGTGAATATGGTTTGACACTTATGCGAAGATTAATAATATATTAACTTTAAATACATTGTTGATCACAAACAGCATGTATATGCAATCCACAAATTACTGTTTCCATAGCAACTGTTAACTTAATGTATTTTGTCTACTAAATTTTATCAATCATGGAACAAAATTGAAATAAACAAAATAATGTCTGGCAGTACAGACACACAACACAAATTGTATCATGAGGAGTTATTCGTTTTAGTTTTAAGTTCATAGCTGTACAAAATGTTCAATTTCTGAATACACACCTTTTTCCAGAAAATGTGCATATATATATGTATATAATAAACATGTTAATGATGTTCCATATCTGTCCAGAACATATTTTGTTGATTTTCTGTGCCTTTTTGGCTTAAATTCTTTAAAATAATAATAAATATGAAAATTAGAACATTTTTTGTTCCCATGGCAACCATGAGTATTTACGGATTAATTTTAGTACAATTAATTCTGTACTTTGAAATTAATTATGTTCATCCAGATACGCGATCAATGGAGATATTATCAACACAAACTGATCAGCATAACAAGTACCGATACTGGTTAAATAAGGACGTCATTTCATCCAAAACGGGCATTCAGCATTTATGACACACAAAAAGTGACAGACCCAGATGGGTCATAATCTCGTTCCCAGCCATATATCTTCATCGCCTATGTAGGATGGCCATGACTTATTGATCGACTATCCATTGTGACTTTTTGAAAAATGCAGCTGCAGCCTTGATTTTTATAAACCTGTTTATAATAATGCATACACATACTAAATCAATAAAAAACTTCCGACAAAACGTCTTCTTAAAAAAGATAGTTTGACTATGTATAAAGATGTTGACAACTATATACATAGTCGAACAATTTTTTTTTTAAGAACTAAACTTTTTCCCAAGCACACTAAATCTAGCCCCAGGCCTTCATCGCCTATGGCGCTTTGATTAAATTACGTAGCACACAATTATGTTAGTTTGTTTATTGTTTAATAGTAGCTGTATCAAATGTTTAATATGACGCTTATTTATGAATAAAATGTAAAAATATTTTAAGAACAATAAATCAACAAACCCAAGTAACCAATCAGATGCGCCAATATTATGAGAGCTCTTATAAACGGTTGCAGTATACTAAATAATCGCTTCAGGTTGGACTCTACTCTCTAAAAAAATATCATACTTTTTAGTTGACTCGAAGGCATGTTTTACACTTTAAACCATTGTTCTGATTTTATCTTGTCTAGATAGTGGTAGGGCACTACTAAATCCCCGCAATATGATAAACTAAGATACTAGAGTAAACATGGCACTGATAAAGGTTACATTCAACTAAGAAACGGCCGAAAAAAGTTGCAAAAACAGTCGATTTTGATTTGTGTCAAGTTCTTTCTTGGTTTGAACATGACATACATTTTTTATTGCATAAATCGATTCCGCTTAGAATGGCTTTTAAGAAAAGGTATGGTTATGAGGGTCTCTATGTGCAAAATGTTGCATTTATTTTCGGTTAAATTTGTCGATTTTACATTGAATTATATAGGGAAACTATTAAGTATAGCAGACCTTGTACATGATACAAGTTACGACAAGAATTCTAGCCAGTATTTTGTCAAAAGAATACCGCTTTAAATGTAGTTTCGGTTATGTCAAAGAATACACATTAAAATACATATTGACATACAACACATGCGTGGTTTTGTATTTGTTCACTTCCAAAATTTGTATGTATTCATTTAGAATGCTGATAACACGGTAATCAATGCTTAATACTCAAGTAAACAAACATTTCGTGCAATATTGCGAAAAATAAAGTAAACACATAAGCAATCAATGTTCCTAATCAGGGTGATCATTAGACTTTGTGGGTTTTCCCAATTAAACGTTACTGGATTAAACAGACCGGTAAGTGAGGTTTTTTCTCCCAAATTACTTTTTAAAACAATTTTTCTTTAGAATGTCAACTAGTGCAAAAAAGACTGATTTTTATGCTGCTTATCGCAATGTGAAATACACCGGAATAACTTTATCTAATAAGCATGTGTTCTTATAATAGAATCGCATTAACAAAACTGAGACTGTGTTCCCACCAGCTTGAGATCGAAACAGGTAGATTCAATAATGTTGATAGAGTAAGAAGACTTTGTAAACTGTGTAACCTAAATGTAGTTGAATCGGAATTCCACTTTGTACTTTGTTGTCCATTGTATTAAGATTTAAGACGAAAATATAATATCCCAACTGCTTTTAATACAATGAATAAATGTATAAGGCTTATGTCCTAAAATCAAACAGGAGTTTTAAGACGCCTGGCAAAATGTGTTTATTTTTCTACGAAACGACGTTCCCAATAGTACTTTGAAATAGTAATAAATATGAAAAAAGTACATTTTTTGTTCCCATGGCAACCATGAGTATTTACGGATGAATATTATTACAATTAATTCCGTACTTTGAAATAAATTATGTTCATCCAGATACGCGATCAATGGAGATATTATCAACACAAACTGATCAGCATAACATGAACCGATACTGGTTGAATAAGGACGTCATTTCATCCAAAACGGGCATTCATCATTTATGACACACAAAAAGTGACAGACCCAGATGGGTAATAATCTCGTTCCCAGCCACATATCTTCACCGCCTATGTAGGATGGCCATGACTTAATGATCGACTATCCATTGTGACTTTTTGAAAAATGCAGCTGCAGCCTTGATTTTTATAAACCTGTTTAAAATAATGCATACACATACTAAATCAATAAAAAACGTCCGACAAAACGTCTTCTTAAAAAAAGATAGTTTGACTATGTATAAAGATATTGACATCTATATACATAGTCGAACTATTTTTTTTTAATAACCAAACTTCTTCCCAAGCACACTAAATCTAGCCCCAGGCCTTCAGCGCCTACGGCGCTTTGATTTCAACAGCAGCAGGCAGGTATACCGGTGCCTCTTATTCAGCAAAAGCTCGGTGGTGATAACTCTAATCGATTTATACAAGCCTAACCCATTGTTAAGTGTCAACAGATTCCATAACGCTTCATAGACCACATGTGTGATTGTATCTATGTGATTATATTTTTGATTTAAAACAACCGTCGAATGTACACTTGCAAAGGATTGTTCAAAAATGCGCACTCTAATTATATTGCCTCAGCCTCAATCCCACATTTATCTCTGTCACTGTGGTTTCGTCATAAAATCATCGTTTTCTGTCAACTGTCAGTGTGTGTTAATATTAAGCATCAAACATCTTAATAAAACCTCAGTTATGTTCAGTGATAGACTTGAGCGAATGTTACGGCGTATCAGAAACACAACAGATGCTTGCACTTGTATTTGTATTTTTTTATTCAAGGCATCGGTTGACTTGATTTTGTATATGATCTGTTATAATGGTAAAAAAGACTGAATACGCCAATTTTCTTCTGGTACACAAAGTATGTTTTTACATTTTCCGCAATCTTTACACAGGTCGGATAATTCCGTTTACGGTGAATTAAGGCAAACATAATTAAACTAATCGAGAGTAAGAAGAATAAACTGCTAAGCGTGTTTGTTTTCAAATTAAATTATTACTATGTTCACAACAGTGTGTGATCATATCTTGCTCATCGATTCATCCTACAAGTTGATAAACAGAGTGGTTTTTATTAAGGTACTCGTGAGATTTCATTTTTCAAAGCATGGGTTATGGAGCAGAATTAAGTATTTGATATAGCGAGCTATTTTAATGTGCATCTGAACAAAACATATTGGTGCGGGTCGAAAGGAGACTCGAGAAAGACGAACGTTGAGAAATTGCTATTGAGTTTAACGAATATGCTACTTATCTTGAAACGAAAGTATCAATACCTCACTTTGTAGGTCATATTTAAATATATTAAAGTCTTAAATAATATCATTAATTTTCTAATAAAGAAATCCTTTAAACATAAGAGCTTTTTGTGCTTATAAGTTAAAACACCTGTTGTTAGTCGATCACAGTCGCTTGATGCCGTAGTCGTCTGAGTTTTGTGTATGCGCGACTGCGTCTACGGAAATACTTATGGAGATAAACGTGTAAGCGGGCGATTCAAAATGTAAATACCAATCTGTAAAGACTGTCAGGTTATGTCTTTGCCTATTTGGTAACTTGTAAATATTTCAAGAAGTGATCTATCCCCCGTTTGTGGACTGTGAAACTGTGCCAAACATTTGTTGTCTTTTTCTAAACAAAGAGTATGAAAAAAGTCGAAAAGAAGATACGGTTTACGCAGCCTTAACGCATAGATTTAACTGCTTTGAATGTATTTTTTAAATAAATTTACTATTATTGCAAATCCCCTTGAATTAAAAATGCGAGTTCAATTTAACTTTTCAATAAAGATATCTTTTAATTCGTGAATGTGTGTTCTCTTTGTATTTTAAACTTTGCATTAAATTAAGACAAAACCATCATTCAACATTATTAATATTTAAAAGTATAATGCGAACAATAATACTTGGTATGTATCTCCACCACGCATCCATCACTGTCAAATTGGTATCATTTGATAACACTCATTCATTTATGTGTTCACTTCAGCGTCAGTTGTCAAACGTCACATGCCAACAGTGCAGTATATGGCCAGATGTGAAAGTGTTTCTCGGAATGAAGAAGTGATGTGTGTCTAAACAAAATCATAATTGATGCGAAAGAGTGACTAAATGGACACCGTTTGCTTTTAAAATAATTAACATCCATTTACATTTCGAGAATTATTCACATTGTGTTGTAACACAAAATACCTCTTTTATTGATTCTCAAATGTATACGGGACTTAAAATGCTTTGAAAAGCTTCGCTTTACTTCGGTTTCCTTTTATAAGAATGTTGCAAATATTAATAAAGACAAAACATATTAAAGAAATAATGAATACATTTTGAATTGATATTGCAATGGTTAGGTTATAATAATGAAATGCCCGTCAATGTGTCTATCGCTTCGCTCATTTTATATAAGAATGATTTAGTCGTCCCACTACAATATCGAATTCATCATTATAATTTGTTTGTTTTTATAATTAATTTATTGCACTTATTGTTGCAATACGTTATCGATAATAAACTACGATGATGAATTAGGCTAAGTAAAGTAATGTTCAAGTTCTGCTCTGAAGGACAATTTTGGTCAAGAGTACAGTATGGCAAAAAAAGTATTTATTTTTTTGTAGTCACCACTTCATCTTACGACGGGAAAGTTAAACATGCAGGATGTATTATGAGATACGTTAGGCATGCTTGAAAGTAAGACATTACAAATCGACCATATGTCTCATAGTGATATTTGATTGCGTAAATTGACATAAACCTATTCCTTCTAATTCATACATACGAATAAAGATATTGTAAATTTATTATTAATCGATTTTATTGTTTTATATGTGGTATTGAAACCGAATAATGGTTAAGAAGCAAAACTATAAACAATAATGTTGTATTTATATCAGCATGTATATGAATGAAATCAATTTAAAAATATGTTCAGTTTTGATTACTCTCGTGTTTGTAAAAGGTAGTGATATATTAATATATTATTTATATTATTATATATATTAATATGTGTTTGTAATCTAAACCATAAGCGGGAGCACTTAATTATCAGGAGTAGAACAACTATTTTCAACTCTAGACAGCACAAAGTGCTCAATAGTGAGCTATTGTGATAAGTCGTTTAGCGTTTTGGATCGTCAATCTTTAGCTAATGACAACTCAAGGGGCAAAAATCATAATGATACTTTTGCAGAATGTGTATCGTGTATATTCTGGGACCAAATTGATGTTATATGGAATGAATAAACAAAATGGTTCACTAGAAAAGGTCAAGCAGTTTGTACAAGTGGGGGTCGAAAACAAGGTTACATGATCAAAACACGATCAGAAGCTTACATGTGGTCCAAGTGCAGTCAGAAACAAAGTCATCAGATCAATCGTAGAAAAGCCTTGTCATCCGTCTAGGTTCCCAAATTATGACTTAATCTTTTAGCAACTTGGTCAGAATTATAATATAAACTTGATAGGAATAATCTTCGAAAATTGATGTCTCTCTTGAACTCATTTGATAGCTTGAAGGCCATCAATGTCCTCTTAATTTTAAATTTGTTTTTATGTTAAATATTCATCCCATTTATATTTACTACATTTTAAATGAGGGGAAAAGACATTGATTTAAAGTTTGTTAAGATCCGTATAGTAAACATAAGTGAGGGTATTGTTATGTGCTGTTCTCTGAGGTTTGAAAAAAAAACTACTTAGATTTGAAATCATAACATAAGACGGGTTTTACTTGAATTCATGCAAACGTGTACAGGATCACTTCGTTCATGATGCGTTTGCTAATGAAGCGTTCAAACATATGTCATAAACAACTTACTGGTATCGGACGGTTGGCTATATTTATTTGCGTTTCAGAAATTAACAGATGAATGATTTGTGCACGTTTAAAGACGTGTACAACCTACTGAGACATTTTCTAAAAGTCTGACACAACTGATAATGTTCCGGCAGCATGTACATATGCTCGCAATGATAGGCTTGTCGATGTTTGAAATATTCCTCGTTTAAATGTTCTATTACTTATAATTTCGTTGTGGATCGTACAGAATATGAGTACATTTCATATACATCCTAACTGCATAATATGCATTTTACACCCTGTTATACTACTCATTAATGAGATAAATTCGTATGGAATGGCATTTGTACTATATGATGGTCCGAAATCTAGGCAACACGAACGGCTCATTATGTAACACTTGTTCTAATTTCATTTTATCGTGCTAAACATAGTTCTTACTCTGTTGCTTTGGCGTATCTTAATCATTGGGTTATTACATTGTAATTTAATCGAATAAGTTACTGTTTTATTGTGTGTGTGTTTTTTCATTCGACTTATTATGATATAAGGTTACTGTTCAATTCAAAATGTGTCTGTTTTATTATTAATTCTGGGCAAAATGAGGTTTCGGCACTTTTTAACTGGTTTCTGCGCTTAATGAGCTCCACTACGCATTCCAAGGCGGTGACGCAATACCTTATCATGAATAAATGTTAAATGCAATATTGTATGTAATGTATTTAACATGTTTACCGTTCTATTTAAAATTACTGAAACAAGTTAATACGTATAATTATTTAAACTATTTGTAACCCTTCAAGAAACGAATAGCACTTTATATTTGATTCCGATTAAATATTGTTGGATGTTATTTAATAACGTACGCCATAGTTATTGGAAAGAAGCTAACGCGTTTTCAGAAAGGCGAGAATCAAATGTATGCATTCCCTCATGTTTCATAGCAAACACTCTTTTATGAGAGGCAGATGGTTGATTTGATTGCAATACATTGTTCACTTGAACAAATTGGTGTGCACAGCTTGAGTATATTACCAGGTCATTTTTGGTTCATTCATAAAAACAATCATTTAATTTATAAGGAAATTGATGTATCAAATGCACTTGGCTTTGAGGACACTCTTAAACCTGTTTACTAGGATAAACAGGTAATTAGTGTTTAAAAGATCTTGAGTTAAACGATCTGCGAGTATCTAATAGGGACACCTTTCCACAAAGGACGTCTCGGTTGCAAGGCTATCTATTACATAAACACTTGCTTATAAATATAACATATATTTAAGATATCTCTAGCAAAACTTGCACTTGGCGAGCTTTTGTGATTACGATGTGTCTGTCTTCCGTCTTCTGTCGTCAACATTTACACTTTACAGAACACATTTAGTGTTCAATTTTTATTAAATTGGGTCGCCTGAGTTCGAAACTTTGTCAGGTGGGAATACAAATTAGGTCAATGAACAAATTAAAATACAATATGCTTAAACAGTATATAAGTTTTTAAAACAGTCGACAGTCTGTAATCCGGATATAAAATTTATCATGGACTACCAGATTTTCTTGAAAACTCTTTTGAACTCATGGCAAATAATTTGAATCAGGATAATGATCGCATCCCGAAATGATTTACAATTGAAGACACGAACTAACTAAAGTAAATATTATTCGTTTAAGTCAAGAGCTGGTTGCATTGAAAATGTAGAGAAACGAACAAATTTCTTTTGTAATTTAGAAACGTACAATTACACTTATAAAACTATACAATTCTAAGAAACACTTGGGCATTGATACATGCGCAATCAGACATTTTAAAAGAAACAGAACTTTGTTATTGGAATTTAAATACAAATTCAACAGAAACAAATGATCTTCATATTGCCATTTGTAGACAGTGTAAATACTTATAAATTAAGACCAGAACAATCTTTATATTTGGAATGTCTCCTTTTTTCCAGAGGTATTTACAATTCAGAAAATGAAAAATAATAAAAGTCCCGGTTCAGTTAAATTTATCACTAACCTTTCCAAAGTATTCCGGGGGAAACAGATCATTTTGTAGTAAAAACATTGAACTTTTCATTTGTTAAAGGAGAACTGTCTATAATACATAAGCAAGCAATAATCACGTGCATGGCTAAGGAAACATACCAAAAATCAGTGTTTGACCATTTGGAGACCCATTTATGTAAAATACTGTACATAAATTAGCATTTGGAACTATTGCTGCAAGATTTAAGAATGTTTTAGTCATCTAAATAAAGATCAAACAGGTTTTGTAAAGGGAAGATTCATTAACAAAACAAATGCCTCGTTTATGATATTATGCACTTTAGTGAAATACTTAAAGTGATATTATGGGCATTTTCACTGTTGAATTGAGCTGAAAAGAATTAACAGGTCAAAAGAGTTAGTTTAAATGTAGCTACTGACCAATTATCTGCAACTCATCTTGCTACCAGTTGTTTATAAAAATATTTTTTTTATATTCGATATTCTTACGTTACTCACCCAGTCCTGTAAGCCGAAATGATTCGTAAAAATAAATTGTGCCTTTGTGTCGAATCTGCACTAAAACTAAATTTAGGTTTACATCGTACATGCATGATCAGTTGTCAAACGAAAGTACGGTCGGTATTTAGATGCATTATTTTTCTCTTCCCGAGATACTGTTTTAGTGTGTTGATGCTGATTTAACAAATCTAAGTGTATATGATGTGAAAACACCAGAAATAAACAACGGTTGCGATATACACCTATAAACTGCTAGATGCCCATAATATCACTTTTATACAACTGGTTCACTGCTTATTAGACTTTTTAAAAGCATTGTAGACTATATCTTTTGTTTTATTTTCAAAACGGCATTTTTTTAAATGTAGGTCCCAGTTTCAACTTATGAAAATAATTGTTTTATCATGATACTTCTACTGATGTGCAATTGAACGGTTATCTGACCGACTTGTTTAATATATTGACAGGGTGCACCTAAGTCCATATTTATTAATTTTGCGTGCTTAAATTGTTTTTATCAAAATAAGAAATAAAACGAACATAAAAGGTGTCTTTATCAATAGCAAGGACTAAAACATAACGCAGTCTGTCGACGATAAAACATTATTGTAGGATTGAAGTGAGGATACAGTTAATAAAACACTCGATATTCTGTATCAATTTTCCTAATTTTCTGGTTTAAAAATTCATTTCTATCAAAATAATTGTATTTTCTCCTTCAAATTTATGACTCGTTCGATAAAAACGAAAGGGAAATTGGTTTGAAGGAACACTTATTTTTTACTATTAGGAATACAGTTTCTTATAAATTGCGATAACATGGTAACTTGAAATTTAACGAACAAATCCCAAGTACTGCAAATTATATCAAAGTATGTAATAATAGTTGTCAAATTGCTTTTATTACCACTTCTTACACACGGGTTTTCTTTACTACCAACAAATGTAAATTATTTACATGGTTTACTGATTTGTTTCGCAAGGGCAGCCAATAATAAAAAGTAAAGTACTTATGAAAGATTACGCATATGGAGGTTTAAAAAAGGTTTATGTATTTGCATTAGTTAAAAAATAATATAGAAACATAGACTATTTACAAATAAATGTTTTGAGTTTGCCCTAGTCATGAGTAACAACGGAATATTTATGACTATAACGGAATCTAAAAAAACAAAGATTGTCGTAAGTAAACTGTCTTAAATTTGAAGGAATACTAAAAGCGATTCAAAATACTAGAGATTGCTAAAACTCAGGAACATCACGACAATTAATGATGAGTATTGTATCCCTATCATTCAGGGATTTATTAAGCCCATAATAATGCACATACAAAATAACTCCTGAATATTAAACATATGAATACACAACAATGAAATATCAACAGGCCAGACAAATTGGATATTATGTTCCAGTATTGCGAGCTCAGAATTGAACAGTCCACATACAAGGGTATATAAAACACAACACAAGATTCTTACAATCAATGGTTCGAATTAAAACTGAATCACAATGTACTAGCAACACATAATGTGTTTGAAAAATAATAAACACATATGCGACTGAGACTTTCTGTACAACCGAAGAAGAAACCATCTCATCTGCTACTAAACATAGATAAGAATTTCAGCTTAATTGTGAAAACTTTATATTGGAATCAGTTGGTAGCAAATCGGAAAAGTACATTATTTTGTGTCTTGAAATAAAACGCTTATAATTGCAGACGTAAAATGGTAACACTTAAAATTAATGGTCTGCGAAGTAGCTCAAATGTTGCCTCTGCAGTTATACAAAACACTAGTTCACCAAATATGTATGAAACTTGTTGGAGTTTTTTTGTAATGTTAATTTACCTTCATAGCTATTACTGTTTTTACGATATTTCTTAGCTTTGGCATGCATTATTACAACATGACTGATTGTACTGTATTTTCTCTGCATTCCTGCAATTTTTTTGTGTACGATTTATATTTACAAATAAAGTATATTCAAACAATAATAATAGTCATAATAATGATATTTATTAAAATAATTGTAATTAGGTCCATGTTTCCGATCCGTTCACAAACTTTTCCGACAGGGGCGGGGCCTTTATTCTTATCTATATATACTCATTTTGAACACACTAAACGTCACATTTTCTTTCAGGTAGATTTGTAGTATAAGATTCACGAAAATGACTACATGCGTTTAAATGACTTATTCTCGAGTAAATATTATTCCAAATTACAAATCCATTCAAAATTTTACAGTTCTTTACAAATTATTTCGCATACATTTTTATTGTATACGAGTTACCGACATGTTTACATGTTTGCTCATACATGCTTGCTTGCGAATGGTTTTTGTGATTTCAACGTGTGCACTTGTACCTTGTTTACTATACACCTTGAATTCGAGTTAAACCTCTATATTTAGGCTTAATAAACGATTTTATTTGACCCTGTGATGTTAGTATTTATTTTATCTGGCGCTATAAACTGATATAAAATACTTCGATAGGGTGCATTTTATGTTTAATATGAATACCGTCTTCTACTCCTTTTTTAAATGTTGCATCATGTATATCGAAATTTAATAGTTTACATACGATCATTATTTCTTTGTCTATGTGTCAACGAAAGGACAATGCTTTAACATTGGTCATACAAATTGCCTTATTTCGTGAGATCACCATTCACGAGGGCTGTTTATTACTTTTATCAGATTATACCGTCACTTTCGAATGTAAATAACCACCGCAAATCTAACCCGTTGCTTTTGTTGCAAATACCAATTTTCATAACGCATTTGGGTTATTTATTTAGGTTCAAATTTAGTTACAATTCAACTACAGCTACTGGTTAGTATATTGAATGAAATATTTTGACTTTTTACCACGTGGGACTGAACGAGACGATGCATCATGCTTAACACATTATCATACACATATCATGTGCGAAATTCCCTTCGATCCGGTAATCAAATGTGACTTTTATTATTATTATACATCATCGTAGATCGTTTGTGGTTGTTCTCTTAATATTTCACACGTTTATGCAATGATGAATTTCATGTAAAATGCAATACACGACCAAATATTGGCAGAAATAAAACTAAAAGTTGAAGAACATTTGCATTATACATGTACACGCTTTGTTGAATGAAATCCTATTGCTCGGCCGTTTTGTTTGTTTGTTGTTAATGGTATCAAAATAGTTGCAGTATTTACTATTACAGATCGTATTAGAGCTATTTGCTGTGGTTGACTATGCTAGGATCGAAAGACAAAGACATCTTATCGGAAAGTTGTGTTCCAAAAGCAACGTTTTATACGTTACAATTTAATGTATACTGAATTTTGAACGAATGAGCCAAGCATGTTTATATTAAATCTTTGAAATTCTAACATCAACAACTAAATAGTATTCATTATAAGCTAACATCGAATAAATGTAGGAAGGATGAAAAGAAAAAAAATAGAAACACGATTTAAATAAAACTACAAACACATTTATATGCTTAATCCTCCTTAATTTAAAACAAAACTTTATCAGCAGCATTTAATCATTGTCTATTATATACCTCGCTTGACTAACCTGTATATTTTGTCCATAAAAAGGCAAATACACGTATTATCAACCCGAAAATAGCAAAGTGAATCAAAGATATGGCAAAACGTTGCAAAACTCTATACGGCGTGTGATATTTATATATAAAAAAAACAAGAATTAAACATTAAAATAACTCTATACTTGTATTGTATATGAAGCAATAGGTGAAATTATGTCCCAAATTTTAAGTGAAGCCGTAAAAATACATTGTTATGTTTGATTATTGCCAATATTACGACAGACAAATTTACGGCTTAGAATATCATCTAATAGAGTTTGCAAACTGAAATCAAACATATAAGCACCAATGGGCGATACAGATGCCCCATTCACGTGTCATAAAAACGTTATATGTGCCGGTCAAACGAAGAATAGAAAAGAGATAACTTAATTTTAAAGGTAATTACCTGATTTAAATGTCAGCCATGTGATCCAGGGTCAACTCTTAAGGTTGTTATGGCCAAGCAGATTTTTGAAATAGAATAGAAACACTACTCCAGTAGCTACGCGGAGTTGAGTTTCGAGGTCATTTCTATTGTTGAAGATGTCTTTATCCTCTCGAGGTTGGCAGTAATTGCCAGTGACCATCTAATGAAACCAATTATACAGTGGTTGATAGTAAAGAACACAAATTCTTAACAATGCCGTTTCAATCGTAAAATATCGGACGGCGCAAACCTCACCCTGTAAAGTTTATTAAACAATTTGTATCGGTAAATACAATGTGCATGTAAAAGTGCCCCATTCCTGAATAAATGTGTGTATGACAAGTCAAATGGCTTTTTCCTTGATTCAAAACGAAGGATAGAGTAAAGTACTCCTTTAAGTATCGGCAATATAAATACAATACATTTAGGTAAAAAAGGTAATGAGCTTTGTTTCATTAATGTTGTTCAGTAACATAAGAAAAAAAATTCTTACAATAAGCTTTTTTTATTTAACGCATGTGAAATTCCTTAGTTGTGCTATTACGCTAAGTACACATAAGCAAGCCAAATGTAAGATTTCCGCGATTAAGGTTCATGGGAGGGATAAAATACATTAAAACTTTGATTTGGTTTTTCTTCATTCAATGTGGTACAATATGGTCAAACTATTATCATTTTAAAGGTAAAGACTGATAGAATAACATAACACATTTTTGACATTCAAATTTTTTTTGCTTTATTCATATTTTTGTTTAAAACCAGTACATTTGTACACTAACTTACAAAATCTCAATCTAAAGTAAGGAAGGATAGTAAGTTGAATAAACACAAAGCTATATACATATACAAGGTCAAGTTAGCAACATTTCACAGAAAACTATTGTCAGAAAACAACAAATGAGTTATTATTCAACTGCATTTCTTGGATAATTTTCCTAAACAAAATTCTAAAAATAACTAAAATGAACTACTTTTAAAAATCCAGGTATGGTGGATAATAAGAGTCACCATGCTATTTCAAGGGCTTAACAATTTTGCTATAACCAAATGAAAATTTTAAACCATCTCAAATTGAAAGAAATTGCAGACGACATACAATTGTAAAAAAAAATATAAAGAAATAGGTTTGGCTGGGTAGAAATCATTGCGATAAAAGGAGATATTGCTCATCAATAACAAACTTTAATGAGTTTTGTGCAGACGACTCTAGAAATCATAGTTTTGCATAGAAATACACAGCAAGGTATCATAGTTTTTTCTTTCTTCCTTCCTGATCAACTACTGTCCTTGTACCGTTTTGAATAATGTGTTCTTTTTGGAAAACCGCATCTTTTTATACATTTGTATATCGATTCCTTCTACCCATTTTGAAAGCGTGGCACTCGCTGTGCTCCGTAATAAAACGTGCATTACAAAACGGTCGAAATCACGTGAAGTAGTAAGAAAACCTGGTATGTGTATACACAAACCTGAGAAAACACATCATTAGTTTGACAGTTGGTCGCGACTAGTAAAACAACTGTTAACATTAATCAGGAAGAGATCGCGCTTAATTACAGAAATGATCACACAGAGATATAATCACTTACCCCATTTCAAATATTTTCCAGCTGAAAATTTCCCCCCACACGTCCTTTTTTAGTGTATTTGTATTGTTTTTCTGGAGCCGAAGTGCATCTCACATAATATCCATCCGACTTCCGTTGTTTTCACTTTCGTTATTAAAAACTTCGTTTAAAATAATTATTTTTACATTTAGGTTGTTGAGGCGAATTATTATATATATTATCAATAAAATATAATACCATGATGAATTGAACGGAGTTTCGTATCGATCTTTCTGTCAGTCTGTTAGCGTACTATTTTGTGCGCAATAAGACAAGTACATGTGATTCGACAACAATTGTAAACATTGGCGAAATGCTTCTTACAAAGTTATTTTTTGGAGTGTTTATGAGGTCTGATCATGCAGTTTGCACACATCAACGGAAAGATTACAATCCAATGCATTTGTCATCGTCAACCGTTTGGAATGTCAATTAGGCGATGAGTGAGTTTTTAGCATGTTTCTTTCAATTTTATTAATCTAAAAATGGCTGCCCCCATCGTCATGAAATGACAAGTGTTCGAGTTCTGATATTTCTAGATATGTAAAAAATATTTACTATGTAAGCGAAACTTGCCCTCATCAATGTCGATATTATTAACTAGTTATATAACTTTCCGCCGAAATACGTTGAATAAACATCATTCAGATTTTTGAAAATAATGTCTATTTTTGTGTTAAAATCGCTTTGTATTTTGATTGATTTTGTCGATGGTATGAGATTTTGCTGCACAAAATTGGTATCAGTTTGAAGGAAAACCACCCTTTAAAGCAAATATGTAAACATTTTCAATGTGGCACTATTCTTTAGTCAAATTTGAGTTCAATGCTAGGGGTCCCACATTTTTCAAACTGAAGCCTCTACATGAACCTTAACACAGAGTGCAGGTATACCGAGAGCATCACTAATGTTATAATGTGACCCTGGAATAACATCCAATAAAAGCTTATTTTCATGCTATGTCAGTGCCTGAGTCACTTATGATAATACTTCAACATCAATATTATTTTATCATTATGTATTCTATGATCAGCATTCCAATGCATAACGTGGTTTGACGTTTATTCTTTGCAAACGTGTATCGTCGTTCATCTTCTCAACAGAACATACTTTATGTGTTTCCATGCATTGCTTACCTCTGATATTTACGGTATTATTGAACTAAAACAACCATGGTTTCGTAAGTAGCATTTTGGAATCTCCGAAATTCATGTTAAAGAATTAGTTGTTGGTATATTGTTTATAACAAACACTTCACGAACTTGACCACAGGTCCTTTTTTAACTTTACTTCTGTTCATAGCTACGATGAATCGCGTCATGGGGATAATGGCCTTATCCCATATTCGACCAGCCTTGCTCCAGGCAATCGCGCAGTCTGGTCAGGATATACCCTTTCAACTCACTTATGTGCCCACAATTTATTGCGTGACTTCATAGCGACCAGGGTTGTTCCACATATGAAATATGACCTATTTTTGCATGTAGCCGCTCAAATTACACCACATCTACAAGAAAAAACACAAGCATTACCCACACGATTGACATATGTGGGGAAGTCCTGTATATCACATTAATAAAACAGAATCAACCAATACACAATTGCATATAAGTATGTAAAATGTATTACAGTATATATAATCATGTTATCGTACTTTTGCAAGATAAGGTCAGTTACACATCTTTTCTTAGTGCAGTTTTTTCTGTTAAAGGGACTGTCAACAGCGATTGACGAAAAAATTAAAGTTCTAAATTACCGTATATTTTTACAATAGTTAGTTTATATTGATAAAAATATTACGACTGGTATATTGCATTACTTGGTATATTTTCAGTATATTCGGTAATACATTTTACTGGGTATGTCTACCAGGTAATTACCAGTCAACTATAAATAACGCAAGTAGACTGATCGTCATCGTCACGTGGTTGACCCAGGAATTCAAATTGTGCATGCGTAGTGAATTATATATATATATATATATATATATATATATATATATATATATATATAATATATATATATATATATATATATTATATAAATATATATATATATAATATGATCAATCTACTTGCGTTATTTATAGTGTGTATATCGTTTTTTCACCTATTTTGGTGATGTAGTTTCGATTTCACATCGCGAAATTTTATTACCGAGTATACTGAAAATATTAACTTTTTTAAAGTAATGTCATATACCAGTCATGATATTTTAATCAATATAAACTAATAATTGTAAAAAAATACGGTATTTTAAAACTTTTCTTTTTTCGTCAATCGCGGTTGACAGTCCCTTTAAGTAATGCGGTGCATTTCGTTTCCGCAAATCCATGTGATAATGGCTTATTAAACGTTGCGTTGCAACAAAACACCAGCGGAAGTTAACATCATAAAACAGCTATTCAAAATAGTGTTGCGCGACGCTTGTTACTTAATGTTATTGTTCAAAAATTAATAAATTTATTCTATATCTAATAAATTCATCCAATCGGCATTCTTCATATGTACCACGTGACCGTCCAATATATTCCGGCATTGGATAAAAAAATTCTGTATTTTTTCCATATTGGACGTTAATTACAAGTGCACTAAGCAATTGTTATATAACGATAAAAGCCCTTACCGAGAAAAAGTATCCGAATGTACTATAATCGACTCACACGGGCGCTTGTCTTGAAAAAAGCATAGATGCAATTAAAGCATTTTAAAATCAAAATTGAAATGAAACAAAGAGCTGACGAAAGGGATATAGAATAAAAAGCTTATTAGAAGTTTAAACTGTACAATACGTGATATATTTGGACTCGCACACAGTTTGAAGTCGTGACGTCAAACTGTGTGCTCGTCCAAATATATCTTCATATCACATATCGTTACTATAAATAGTAACAAAATGACGTCGCGAGCAGGCCGTTATTCGTATCTAGCGGGCCAATATAACTTATATCAGCCCTTTTTTTGATCGACTGACAAAAGAAAACCATTTGAATTCAACATCGATTTCCTCCAAACAGTTAAAGAACCATTCACTGACGCTTATCTTAAATTTAGGCATAATCCATCAATTGTTCAACAAAACATCGCGTTATTCGAGTCGACATTTAAACGAAATCGAAAATGCAGTCTCACCAGTTTTATATCTCAACACTGTTATTCACATTCATAATATTATATTAATCCATCGTAAACACACACACTAATCGTTCGATGCTTAACAAAATATGCAACTGTTATATAAAACACTCCAAGTCCGATTTGTTGTTGTCCTAAAATCCAGAGAGTCTAGGAAGTTTCGTCATTAAATGACGTCACATGAGTAACGTCATAAATTGCGTAATCAATTGAATGAAAATAAAAGTACGGAAAGCTGTTTTTGTATAAATTTTCAGGAAGGACCAAAATAGTATTATATGTGATGTAAACGATTACACACGACAGAGCTGGGCCGGGCGTCTACAATCGGCCCTTGCCGAATAATGGCCCTCGGGCCAAAGGCCCTCGGGCCGTTATGTCGGCAGCGGGCCGATTATAGGCGCCCGGCCCAGCTCTGCCGTGTGTTATTGTCTAAATATTGAACAGTGAAACGTCTAACGTCTAATAACATATAAGTATATCAATCTTTAAATAACACCTTCAATGAAATATTAATAATAATGTATTTTTCGACAATGGTTATTTCAAGTTTATTTAATTCATATATGCCCTAATTTATGTCTGACGTAGATAAAAGAAACACATAATTATATACTTCTTATACACGTATTCTTGTTTAATTTTGCTAATCAAGATTGATCATTTTTTATATGCTATCATATGTTTCCATGTATTGTACAGTGAAACGTCTAATAACCTATAAATATATCAATGTTTAAATAACACCTTCAATGAAATAATAATAATAATGTATTTTTTGACAATGGTTATTTCAAGTTTATTTAATTATATATGCCCTAATTTATGTCTGACGTAGGTAAAAAAAAACCACATAATTATATACTTCTTATACACGTATTCTTGTAAAATTTTGCTAATCAAGATTGATCATTTTTGATATGCCATCATATATTTCCATGTAAAGGCGATCATGAAATAAATGTATAGAGCATTGTGTTATGGTTCAGAAATTATTCGCAACATATATTGACAAACAAAATAGTTTGCAACACAGGCATATTATTATTGTCTTTGTTTACTTACGTACATGTCTTGCACAAACGAATTCTTACCTTTCGAATGTGTCTCGGATTTAAAGAAAATGAACACACAATCCGTCTTATCCCCATTAATTTATAACATACCGTCATCAGCTGCATTAAATTACTTCTGTTATCCTCACTTTAATATCCTGTATATATTATCTAGCGACACAAATGGTAACATTTTGTAAATATTACATGCTATAGAGGGTGACGCGACGTATTTTCATATCGACAATGGTAATGCGAACCTAAACGTGTCAATTCTGTGTCATACCATTGTTGCTGTATGAAATGTGTATATAAAAAGTATTTAAAGGGACCGTCAACCACAAAAACTAAAAAAGAAAAGTTCTAAAATACCTTATTTTTTACAATAATTAGTTTATAATGCTTCCCCAACAATTTTTGGGGAGCATATAGTTGCCGCTTCGTCTGTCCGTATGTGTGTCCGTCCGTCCGTGCACAATTTTTGTCCGGGCTATTTCTCAGCAATTAATGACCGGAATTCAATTAAACTTTATGGCAAGCTTCACTACCAAGGGGAGATGTGCATATTATCAGCCGGTTCTGGTCGGATGATTTTTCACAGAGTTATGGCCCTTTGAAATTTTCCATTAAATGTACATATAGTGCCATTCGTGTCCCCCAACTATTGACTGGAATTCAATGAAGCTTTATGGGAAGCTTAACTACCTTGAGGAGATGCGCATGTTATTTGTGGGTTCTGGTTAGATGATTTATTAAGAGAGTTATGGCCCTTTGAAATTTGCCCTTTGAAATTTTTAAGTTGCTTAACCATCCATCGTATTATTTTGTCCAAAGTTATGCACCTCAAGACGTTTCCTGTTATCTGAATATATAGTGCAATATTGTGACCAAAAAAACCTTTGGGGAGCATCACCCGTCTCCGACGGTTTCTTGTATTGATTAAAATATCACGACTGGTATATTAAATTAGGCCACTCCAAATTGATTTGTTGGTCTACGGATTCATTCCTTTTTTAAGGTGAAGAGGCGAGCGAATTTTTTTTTAATTTTTTTTGAAAACAGGAAAAATTTTGAGCGAGCGAAGAGCGAAGAATAAAAAAAATCACATTTCGATAGAAAAACATTGCATTAACAAGAGATACATGTTTAAAGAGCTATCGTTTACATTCAAATCAATTCTTATACAAAGAAAATAATCTGTGTACAAACAGGCAATAACATATCTATGAGTTCCATACTTTTCAAATAAAAATGCACTAAAATTAGGTTTCAGCACTTAAACTTTAGAATGTAGTCTAAAGCTAGTGTTTTCATATCAGTAATAGCATTACATGTAAGTTTTAATTAAACATCTTCTAATGCAATTAGTAAAATAATGATTATATTTTTATATTGAATTACTCTTCCATGAAGATTCTGCGCTGTTATATGAATTTGCAGCCGTTAAAGCTTTCGATATGATTTCATGTCGGAACGATGCTACAGCAAATTGACGTTAAACGATATGCATATGACCTTTGACCACGAAATATAACAATATCATTGAAGTGAGGGACACATTTCTACCTACTGTCGCTTATATTTGTTCGAAGTGTTCAATAGTGAAAGCTGTGAAAATGGTATACCATGTTGCAAGCTGTGAAAAGGTATACCATGTTGCAATGGCACATGAAGAGGGACAATCATCAAAATGTTAATGACAGACAGTCGGACAAAGGCCATGCATATAATCCATTGTCGATACCTTATTTTAAAATGGTGCATGTCGATGGCTATAACGGTATTGTATTTTTCTGAAATAAATGTATACATTACAAAGAACTTTTTTGATGTTTCTAAAATACACGGACATGTAAAACATGTTCTATCAAACATGTATTTTAATACTTCTAAAACCTTGTCCCCGTGACTCTTTTAGAACCAGCATTTAATGATTTCATGTTTATTTTTCGTTCACTTAAAATTGTGTTATAGGAAAAATTTGCCTACATATAAGGAAATACCGTCCATATGCCCATTTAATGAAGAAATTGCATACAAAACTTACGTCATGTTTCCCGATGTTAAATTGAACATGCTTCAACGGTATCAAATAAGTCACAGAACGAAGCAGATGTATTTATATTTATAAGGGTTGGCTGCAGCAACTTTTCACCGCAATTTGTTAAAACGGTCATGCAGGAAGCCAGTTTTCTGTTCGTATCGATCGAATTTTCGAGCGACTACAGTTATCGATTAAAATGGTTACGAAACACTATATTTGGCATTCATATTCAGCGTCAAAATCGTTTTCTTTTTCACAAATAAAAAAACACATGCGCTATGGTTACAGAAGGAAACAAAAATGAGTGCGAGCGGTAAAAAACAAAATATTTTTTTTTATTTTGAAAAAATAGGTGCGGCAAAGCCGACGACCAACAAATCAATTTGGAGTGGCCCTACTTGAAAAAAAAGTTTATATTTTCAGTATATTCGGTAATAAAATTTCGCGAAGTGAAATCGAAAGTACATCGCGAGAATAGATGACATAACGATATACACACTGTAAATAACGCAAGTAGAATGGTCATTATATAAAAAATATATACAATTCACTACGCATGCACAATTTGCATTCCTGGGTTTACCACGTGACGATTATGATCAATCTACTGGCGTTATTTATAGTTAACTGGTAGTTAACTGTTACCTGTACCCAGTAAAATTGTATTACCGAAAATGAAAACTTAACAATTTTTTTTAATTTATGTAATATACCAGTCGTGATATTGTAATCAATATACACTTATACTTGTAACAAAAACGGTATTTTAGAACTTTTCTTTTTTCGTCGTTTGTGGTTGACGGTCCCGTTAAATTGTTCATGCATGTAATATTTGAAATTATGTCACAAATTTTAAGTTTAGGCGTAGACATAATATTTTTAAATGTAATCATTGTACTCCAGGATAACGACTATACAATATGCTGCGTAGAATAACAAAATTGTTGCCAAACTGAAATAGATATTAAACACACCGAAAGACGATACGGATGCCATATTCACGTGTCTTTAAAATGTACCACCGATGGTCAAGTGGTCAAGTGGAAATATAATAGTTCAGTTAATGTCCAATTTAAAAAAGTATTACCTTATTTAAATGTCAGCCATGTGATCCAGGTCACTTTTAAAGGTTGTTATGGCTAGGCAGATTTCTTAAATAGAAATGAAATACTACCTCCAGTAACTACGCGGAGTTGAGTTTCGTAATCTATGCCATTATTGAAGATGTCTTTATCTTTTTGAGTTTGGCAATAGTTGACAATGACCATGAATAAATGCAATTATACAGTGATTACGGGTAAAGAAACACCGATCGTTACAACGGCGTTTTATTCGTCAAATATCGGGCGACGCTTACCCCATCCAGTAAATTTTAATAACCAATGTACACTTGGAGACTTTTCTAACACAACACGTATTCAAATCAATATAGCTCCCTTATTTTAGAACGGATGTTGGTGAAATTTTAACTCGGACTAACTTAACACATATCTAATTCTTCATGTTAACTTAATTGAAATTGGTCAATATTAAAATATCAAACATAACAAATTTAAAAGATCACTCAAAAAGTAAAATTCTCAAAATCGTACATTGTAAAAGAATAATGTAAAAGTAAGACGTATTAAAGGGATCTTTTCACGGTATGGTAAATTGACAAAATTGAAAAAAGTTGTTTCAGATTCGCAAATTTTCGATTTAGTTATGATTTTAAATATTATTTTTGATTTTTTACTGGAGCTTTTAAAATTTAATGTTTACATTTATCAATATAAAGCATTTAATGACAAACTTCAAAACATGCCAAAATCTGTGAAAAGGCCCCTTTAACTTACAAGTCTTATTGACCGACCGGCTTGCAACGTTGCGCTCATAAATATTCATACGAGCAAAAAAATGTTTTTTTTATTAATGTTATGTTGTCCTGGCGTTAAACCCCACCGAGAATGATGAAATTGAAATTTAATTGGAATTATATAGCGTTGTACTACAGTTGGTGACTTTTAAAACGGAGCATTATTTTCAAACTTAAATATCTTAATTATGATTGAATATTTAGATTTAAATTCTCCATGTGATTATTTGACTACAGTATGTACAAGCAAACGATAAAATCATGCATCCGTGACGATCGGATGCTTCAGCTAGTGCGGAAGGTAGCCTGCAATATGCCGATTGCGCTGTTGCGTTCCTTCAATTTTATATGAGACATATTGATTTTTAAATTAATTTTATGATTTCCTAGTGCATCAACCCACCTAACATGAATAAATTAAAAACAAAATTAGAAACATAACTCGTTTCACCATTTTCACGTGCAAAAAGATGAAACCACACCTAACCCAAGTGCAAAAGCGCCCAATTGTCACGGATAAATGAGTTATCGTTCTTTTGCACAGAATATAGTCAAATGAGCACATGTGCAATTTTAAATCAAAATCTTAACTCATTACTGAGATATTCAATTTTGAAAAGTGTTGCGTTAGAAAAGTCTCCAAGTGTATACCGATCAATACAATTTGCAGTTAATAGTGCCCCAGCCATTCCTTAACTGGAAATGAGTGTGTAACGGAAGTTATACTAAAGAGTACGTTCAATGCTCGGCATTTATGTAAAACATTCAAACGATTTATAACAAAAAAAAACAACACATGAACAACAAAGTTCAGACACATTGTAATAAAATACACCTTTCTTACCATCGACGTGTTTTTCATTTAACGCACGTGATATCCATTGAACTGTGTGAAACATATGATTAACGCGGCGTGATGAACATACAGTACACACTACCGGCAGCATTAACAATATATTAATATGACATACTACCCAACAATAATTAGGTATGTATTATCATGGTATGCTGTTATAAAATATAACGGGACCTGAAGGACTTACGACTTAATAATATATGAGTCACATTTGATGATACTTCCTCATTGATTCATTATAAACAAAATGTTCTTTATGTCTTATATCCTGTTTTAAAAATGTTAAACTTACAGCTTGCAGGTAAATAATGACGCTAATTAAAAGAGGTCAAATTGGAAAAAATGGACTTTTCATTACCAAATGCAAAACATAAATTACATGATTTCGCTTTTAACAACGTTATACAAACGGACCTTAACTTCTTTAGATACATATATAGACCTCAAGAGTTTGAGTTAGGACACCGAATCTTTTTCGGGTGTCATGTATTTGATATTGAGACGTCCATCAACTAACAATAAGCGCTTTGAATGGACCTGTCAAAGGAGAATTTAAGACTTCAATTAACTGGCGATAAAAGCATAGCGTTTCTGTGCTGTTTGGACATTGTAATGGATGGCGATGTACGCTCAACCTCTTTCAATACCGTATCATTAGTTCACCCACTGACATGGAACTTATTTTTATGTCGATTGGAATTTTAATTGATTATCTCATTTCAGCATCGCATGTACCTCGTGACATGTCTATATAATTGTATATGTGCATTTAATTTAAGATTTTATTATTGTTTAAAACAAGCAATTGCAAATTAAACGCGATAACATATATGTTAGATGAAATGAATAGTTTTATGTTATAGTATTTATGTATAAGTGCGAAATATTATCACAATCTTTTATTATATTATTTTAAAATGATAGAAGGTAACTTTGTTTTTCTTTTTCTGTCTATGCAATGAGTTCTTTTCACAAACGCATACATTGAATCACATATGCAATGGGCTCACAGTGATAATTTATTGAGTGATTTTTGCATATTATTTGCATTGTGACTCATTGTTATATTTATAAAGCGTGTATTAACATTAAGAAAAATGATATTTCTTGAATGCACCATGCAAGTTGGACAATAGTTCTAAAATGGTAAAGAGTACTTAAGGATTCAAGTGAACATGAAGAATGTATAATTGTTAATGCAACTGCTGTAATATGTATTGTCGTTTGTATGTTAGTTGTTTGTTCTAATAAAATATGATTGTTATTTGTAAAATGAGACAAACTCTCACAAAGTATAGTTCAGCACACTCATTAAAATAGGAGACCAACATCTCTTGGTTTATGGTGGTAGTCGTTCTTTCTCATATATGTAACAACAAAACACAGTTCACGATTCCTTGAATAGTATAATATAAGGTTTAGCTTCCGATTAAAATTGCCAAGGTAATGTTGTGTTGTGATTGGACATCGCAGAAAGGATGACGATAAGTTATCTATATTAAAGATAATGCATGAAATCATTAATTTAACACTGAGAAACATATTTTAACATGTGAAATGTATCATTAATTAAAATGTTGTATTACATTTAACTTCATTTAACATAGAATGAAGCATGTTATAAAAGATAACATATGACTCGATTCATGTCCTACTGAAGTTCCCCTACTGTAGAAACAGACGCTGTTGAGCACGCAGGAAAGAGATTTTCAAACAAAGGTGATGTGTTTGGGTTTATCGAATACGATTTAATTAAAGAGTATCGTGGCAAATGTCGGAAGAGGAGAAACACTCGACACGTTGTTTCTACGTATCCTACTGAACAGAAGTGGCGCCATGACTGATTCCGTCGTTTCAGTTAATCATGTAATTCTTCATAGTATTTGGATAATCAATTTTTTTTTTCATTCAATATCATACATATAATGTAAACATGTATATGATCATACAACATAGTGATTGTACAAAGCAAAGCATTTGGATAACCATAGTGGTATTTTAATTGTCTTCATAACAGTTTAACTGTTTACTGAAAAATTCTCCATTGACAAGAGTTCTTAGCAAGATAATATGATTCAATTTAATATCTCGTCAAGCGCTATCTGACGCAGAACGGCTCCGATGGACAAATGATATGAATCAAACCAAAATGTTTTATTATACTGGATAATATTACTAATATGTATGTGACATAAAAGTATTATACCTTAGTGCATCATTCGATTGAACAGCCATGATTTGTCAGAATCATTCAGATGGAAGCGTTAAGGAAATGTACATTCATCTATGGTGCCAAATGACATGTACATGAAGAATTACAGTAAACTGTCTTCAACTGATGTATTTTATTGCCAGAGAATTTAGCAAAACGTTTAAGAGTCAGCGAACTTGTAAGGGAGAAATTGAAACATCTGACGGGTACTTAATTTAAACTGGCACATTAGGTAATAACCAAGCGTCGCAAGCTGGAAACTAAGTTAAAAGCAACTAGGGGCAGGGGCAAGAAGAAAAAGCGTTATAAGTTGTTGACACTACCTTGTAGAAAAACATCCGATACGATAGTTGTTGCACGCCATAGATGACCTGCCAATTTGTCGTCGAATGTGAACGGACTCTCTCATGACAAAAGGCAGTGATCGGACTTTTTGATATATGTTGTAATTACATAAGTTTTCTATATGAATGCTGTACTTATTCATATTTAAGGACAGAACATAAATGATTATATGTGTGATTCTAAAGAATTATTCGACGAACGTAATTTTGTTATGCTACGAATCCAGAAGGGGAAAATAATTTTTCATTATTTGAAATTGTTAGCACAACATCAAGGAACACAATATTAGAATATTAATTGCATCAAAAACCTGCTGCCTATAAATTAACTAAACGTTTGAACTTTGTACATATATCTTAATTATATTTTTGTTAATTTACTGAACAAACTATCAATTTAATTAATACATATAATTGCGTTAAATAATTTTCACATTGTTCGTCCTAAAAATAATTACTTACCTTTAAAATAAATGATGTATTCATATAGTACTCGTCTATTGATGTATTGAAGACACTATTAAAAAAGTATTAAATAAAACGTTATGTTATGTCACATTCTTTTAATACCGATGAAATATAACCTTAACACCTCTCCCGATTTCGGTAAATTATCTTCGGCGTATCTTGCCACAAAAGATTAGGGTTTGCATCTTAAACACCTATTAAAATTCTAATTGGACAGAGATACGTAGATAAAACTAATACAGTATCGTCTTGAATGGTGGTCGCACGGAATAAGGCAATTCGCATGACAGAAGATGTAATCGATATATGTAAACTAATAAAGACAACAAAAAATGAAGGATGTGTTGACTGTTGCTAAGCGAAATCAAACATGCCATACAATACGTAAATTAAAGGTGAATTCCGGCATATCGGATTTCAATCTTATTAGTAAATGACCCTGTACGTGTGTGTTCCAACTACAATGAATTATTAATATTCCGTTCAGTAACTGGAATTGGTGTACACATTATTTTATTCAGCACATTACTTTTGACGAAAATGTGTGTATGTCTAAAAGCTGTTGCTTATGAATCCTAAGGTTACCGTTTCGAAAAGTGTTCTGTCTTTAGGATTTCCAAGAATAGTATCCATGACCATTAGCGTGTTTCGTTCTGCTTTTACATTATAAACAAATTGTTCAGGTCAAGTCGACGTTGTCAGCATTGACGTACTTATTACAAAACTTTTTCTTGATTTTCATTACTGTTTGTACAAATTATTTTTCCAGCAGATTACCTTCGACGACAATGGCTATATGTCTGGAGGAAATTCATTAGAAATTCAAGGATTGTCGTTTCGAAAATTGTTATGTCTTTAGTATTTAAAAGAATAACATCCATACCGTTATCGTTTCTTCTTTTTGCTTAATTCTGAAATTATCTTATAATCAAATGTTCAGGTCAAGTCGACGTTGTTAGCATTCACGTTTACAACACCTTTCCGGTACCAATTTTTTTACTATTTATTTGTTAAAGATTGTCTTTTCTCAAACGACGCTTTAGGCTTGCGAAACACTAAACTAAACTTCTACAAACGTGGTACGGTTGTATTTGATATGTTGGAAAAGTATTGCAATCTTTAACTACGTTGGTCATGACTGATCTTTGCAACAAAAATGGATATATACCTTGCTTGGAAATATTGCGTCACTCTTGTATGGGAAACGATATTATTCAAATAAATCAACTATATCTCATAGAAAATAACAAATAATCTACTGGAAAGCTACCTGTGCAAAAACGTTAATGAAAAATACAGTTTAATTGTAAGTTCAATTCATTAATCCTTTAAGCATTATTTCACATTCCTTACGTAAACTTGTAATATCTT
Organism: Dreissena polymorpha; assembly: GCF_020536995.1. Taxonomy (NCBI): domain Eukaryota; kingdom Metazoa; phylum Mollusca; class Bivalvia; order Myida; family Dreissenidae; genus Dreissena; species Dreissena polymorpha. Next base: position 16,785,687 of record NC_068370.1, on the reverse strand, counting down.
AAAGAAAAATGCTACATACGTTTAGACATTTTTGTTTAAAGGTTGTTCTAGTAGCTTTTATCTCAAAAGCTAAATAAAAAGCCTCTTCTTATGGCAAATTGATCTGAACAAATACTTGTAGCATCAAACATTGAACAAGTTTCTTAAAGAATACTTTATGATTTAGATATTACTCAGACACACTAATGTGCATCATAATATTCAAAATAGCACCTAGAGCATTTTGTATCGTGTCGTTTGTTCAGATACTTATATAGGTTGTACGTATGACGGAGCATAAAACAATTTAAGTTCAGATTGGAAGAAATATTAATATTTAAAATTTTTTTTTAGAAAGTCCATATATAGATCTCTATGATATGTCATATCCAAGTATCATAAGCGAACCAACCGCTTGCCAAGAGATCAATACATATGCGAAGTGAATGCCATTTGTACAAAATACTAACCTTATTGAAACGTCTGCCATATGATTGGGATCTTACTCAAAACGTTTTCATTTCAGTGCAAGATTTATATAAAAGAAACGAAAGCCGACTCCAGTAACAACAAGAAATAGCCACCATGCAGATTTTCGTTTTAAGCTCAATGCAAATGTTGAAAGTGTCTTACTAATGATTGATGTTGGGAGTTATCTAGAGTGGCAAATGAAAACAATTATACACATAAGAGTAAAAAACAAACAGTATTTTTAATGACATTTTAAATACCCACTTTTCGAAGATAAACATTTAATACTTTTTGAGTTACGCAGAAAACATTTATGAATCAATTTATAAAAAAGTAATTTTAATTTGATATTATACTCAGTCATGTATGAGTCTGAATAACAATTAAATGTGAATGTTAAATTCAAACACGTTATTAAGATAAAGGTCTTCGTTTAATGGACAGCATTTGGATCATGGCAAGTCATTTAAGGGTCAAACTCTCTTAAGTCATGCACATTTATTTAACATATATGTCATCTATATTGTTCAATTAAACATATTATCATCAATGAGTGCGATAATGCTGATTACATTTGTTGTTTATGTTTAGTTCAATTATTTAATTCACTAAGGTTGTTAATATCATGTTGATATTTAAAATGCATATATGTTAGATATATAAACATTAACCGGAAGATACTCATCTCATTAGCGTTTGAGTTATGTTTGCTTTTCTAATCAAGTATATTATTTATACTGATTTCAAAGTTATCTTCGATTTTCCATCAAATTTTAATTTAACATAGTATTACCTTTAATATGCGTCGTCTTGAATGTATTAATGAAAGCAAAACTAAGTTCATTATTTGATATCTCAGTTTACTTCTCCCGTCCCCATTCGGTTTTATTGAATATATGAGTTTAAAGAAATTATTATGTAGTTTTGCACCGTTAGTGATTGCGAATTGTAACCAGATAACATGAAACAGAATGTTCTGACATAGTATAACGTACCTTGAATATTAAAAAGACAAAATTCGCCATACCATGATTGTAAGATATGTTGTAGCAGACGTTGTATAAATAACGAACATTGTTCGATTCTTGTGATACACTATCGATGTTGTTTTGGAAAATGAAAACATAAACCCATTCATAATATTATTAAGTGTAATATTAAAAGTCGAAAGCTGTGTGTAGTTTCAAGTTTTTTCTTTTGTATATATTTCATGAAACATCGCGTGAGACATTGCCGAAGATCGTCTAAGGTTTTGTTTGGTCAAAGTTCTTATTGTTACAGTGAACTATGTCAAATGCTGCATATTTAATTAGTTATGCTTTTTGAGTGTACATATTGTATATCCTTAACGACACAAAGAGCTACATAGTTTATGCCCTGTGATATCTAGATGTTGGGAATACAGAAAATATAAAACACTATCACATAACCAAATAAATGATAATACTACGTTAATGTAGTCTTGAAAATATATCACACCATGTGTGCGTCGTTATAAGTTTCAAATTGTTAACACAATCATATATATTGACTTGATTAGAAACAACATTTCGTTTGCATTTGAAACATGAAAAAAAAACAAGTTAACACCATAAAGCGGTCTATGGAATTTTAGCGACCGAGTGGGATATAATGATTGGTACATATGATTGTTTATCGCTGAAGACAAAAGTGACTAAAGCGTTGATTAGTAAACCCATAAATGTTTTAGGAATTCATGAAGAGACGTGCAGTACTTGAAATTTAACTTACGATTTTCTGTTTTGGTATTGCTTAAGTATATTTTTCACTCGTGGTCACTTCATTTGATGACAACACTAGGGGGATAGATAAAAAGGCCGCACATTCAACTTCTTACTTTGATTGAAACTCGATTCCTTTTTGTGTCCGCGCAATTGTTAAATGAGTACTTAAAACTAAATTCTACTCGGACATAAAATTGTGAGGTTAACCTCCGATCATCTGTCGAACGAGTCAATAGGTCAGTTTTCGTTTACACTTGTATTCTTTTCAGATCGCGGATTGCAATTTTCATAGGGTCAAGCTTGTTTGACTGAATGACCATGGAGAACGCGGGTAATGATTTGTTTGTGTTTGTCGATAAATACTTATATAAGAAATAATACATTTCGCAAATAAATGTCTGATGATATGTAAAAGCCAGTTCGTTGTTAAAACTGGACCACACATTTTCTACTATTTTTCTGTAAACGTGACATTAGTTTAAAAGTAACAGAAGTACCACATTGCCTGATGCAGGTATTTCTGTTAAAAAACGAGAACTTCACCAAGAATCACTTGTATGTTCTATTCAAAAATACCTTCAATAACTCTCTGTCTCAGGACAGTAAGACGGTAATCCGAAAAGCCTTTCATCGACAGCATTAATAGGCCAGATAACAAGTACGAGGTGTTTTCTATCGTTGCGATAAAGTCATTTGATAAAGTTTACTTACTGCAAATCAGTGTATGAGACACATTATTGTCGCAGGAATAGTGTACGGTCGAAGACATAGTAAGTATTGAAGTTGCACACGACGCAACATTCAGGGAATTATCAGAAAGAATTCCTATGAAAGCGTTAACATTCATTTTTGGGCCATCGACATCTCACTGTCTCAAACAGATTCACTTGACGCCAGATAATGAGCTCACTGACACGTTGATATCAGAATCTCAACATCATATTAAAATAATAAAATCAACGTGATGTCATCATTGACAGACAAACAGTCGGATATATGAATAAATGTACACGTAAAATGAGACGGTTGTCGACCTAGAAAGTTTTAGTATAAATCATGGTATGCACCTTAAAGTGTAAAGCGGTTCACATGACGAGTGCATTGATAAGAACTATACGAGTATTAGGTATAGTATAGTCATATATCCATTTAAATCAATGCTATGACGCTGATCCTTTCATCACGATAGTGAATGTAATGACAATCATGTTTGTACTGCGGATGTATGTAATGTTTGTCAATAAATAGATATATTAATTTACATTAATGCAAAACGGTGTATACAATGAAACAAGTACTAAACTGTTACTATAAATTTAAGAGAAAAAAACTTGTTTTTAATTTATTCCACGACAATCGACTTTGTTCCTATAGCTATATGTTTCAGTTATTATGTATGCTTCAGCTTTATGAGTGTTACATACAGATATGCCCATGTCAATCCGTCCTTCCGCCCTTTCTATGTCCCTTTTAATGCATGTCGCCTTTAAAACAAAAAGTATTACTTCTAGATGGTCGAAATTTTAACAAGCACATGCACTTGCACAATTTCCTATTTTGGTTAAGATATGTTCGACAAAACCGAAGTTGTGGCCCCTTTTTATAAAAAGATACATTTTTTACATTGTCGACCGTTACTCAAAAGTTTTGCTATAAAAGTGCTTCAAGTCTGTAACTTTATAAACCCAATAGCCAGCATATAAACCGCAGGTTTTTGGTTCAGATGTTATTTAACATGATTTGTTGCTCCTGTTAAGCAAATAATTACATGTTAGCCTATGTCTCATTTATTATTCCCCAATTTACCATCCACTTCATATAAAACATCGTGATCGCAATTTTATCAGGTTGCACTGAATAAATACAAATATACATTAATACAATACATTAATTAATCATTAATTTTGATCACAGTCATTAGACGGCGTGTCATGCAAAATAATGATAATGGCATAATAATTCCTAAAAATCGCCATAAATTAGCTTATCTTGTTTTGTGAAGACAGCATGCAAAATATTCTGTGTCAATCCAGCATGTGTGTGTATACGTCATGTCTGTGACAAAGCTCTAGTTCTGATTGGAAGACGTTTTCAAAAGCTCCTTATCTGGTAGTCAGAAAATTGCCAGAAATTATGTTCCTTTGTGTGCACAACCAAATCGATATACGATTAATACGTGTGTCTATTATTTCTCCTCTACGTCTTGTTTGCGTGTCAGTCACAACTTACGCTGATAATCTACACAGCTGAGAAAATCTGAATGACTGTGTTCCGTTAATGTTTTTTTTATTTTAAAAACTGTCAATGACGTGTTGATTGAAGTTACAAACATTACTGCAGAAACATATATTTGACATGCATGTCCTGGTAGTCTTCAGTTAAGCGAAGTGGGGACGATACTTGACTCCGAACGGTCAACTTATTTATTCATGCAGTCTATAATTCAGTAGCCTTTTTAAAAAAAGGAATGATCCAGTACCAAAAAAGTTTATTAATCTAATGTAAATCCTCCCATTGAAAAGTTATAGCCGTGATGGGCACTATTTAATCATCCCATAAACATATTAAGCATGTTTTTTATGTTAACTGTGTAGCCCTTATGTGGCTCACTCGCTAAATATCTGCAATTACCTTCGGTCAAGCGTACGTTGTAGAATTAGGCATACATAATCTGTGAGTAATAATCATGCGATGGACGTTAGTCGATCTTAGGCCGATTACCTTTCATAACACACACTTAAACAAGCAACACACATGTATTGATCGATGCAGACATGTCACCTAAATGAGAACAGGGAATCTCTTTACTGATATAAACAATAAGATAAAAACTGTTATGCTCTCCTTTACTTCGTCACCAAAATATTGTTCAGTCGCCACTTAATCCGTCCGTATGCATCTTCGTTTTTCTCGCCTTGTTAACCTGGGAGGATTTTCCATTCCGTCGCATTTGAATTTGTTTGGTGGTTGCCATACCGTAAGATTCCTCTTTGGTTTTTCGACTTTCTCCATAGAACAAGACTATTTCAACACTGGAAATATTCAAATAACATTTTAATAGCTGGACATTGCAGCTTTAGGTCAAGGTTCGTCCCCATTGTCGTTTTGTAGTAACAAAATTTATTTTGAATGATTTGACACAATCCAGGTCCTCACATAACTGAGCCTCAGGGGAGGAAGGACCTCATAAACTTTAACTCACATAAACACACATGCACACATCCATACGCTTTTATTTCATATGTGTTTATCGTAAACAACTTACCCGGAATCGAATTAATATTCTGCCGATATGCCGTACATTACTCTGCCGCATTTTGTGTGTACTCCATACGTATCTGACCTCGCCTCAAAAGAGCAAACATTAAATATCCGTATATTGACTGATCTCTTTCAAATGTCAAGTTTTTTATAGTTAAAAAGCTATAAGTGTTAGTTCAAAACACGAGTCATTGCACAGCGCAGCTTTGGAATACTCAGCACAACGCAGCTTTGGAATACTCAGCACAGCGCAGCTTTGGAATACTCAGCACAACGCAGCTTTGGAATACTCAGCACACTCGCACAATCGCATATATGCACGCAAACACATATGAATGCAAACAACACACATGCACACACATGCATACATACACACCATATATAAACGCACGCATTGACGTGAACGTATGCATTCCCATCTGCGAGTATTGTGCACTGACCAATAGGTCGTTTGTCTAAGTGGACGTTGTCTTGCAGTTGCAAACAAATCATGCTTTTTATGCCCCCAAATGAGCGCATATAGTGATCGCACTGTCCGTCCGTCCGTCTGTCCGTCCGTCTGTCTGTCCGTCATACTTTTTTGAACAGATGCTCATAACTTCTATGTCGCTTCAGATGTAACCTTCATATTTGGTCTGCATGTGTATATGCAAGTCCTTCCCTTACGCACACAAATGTTGACTCCTTTGACCTTGAACTTATGGTCCGCGTTTAGGTTTCGAAATCTGCGTCGTTTAGGTTTCGGAAAATGCTCATAACTTCTATGTCGCTTCAGATGTAACCTTCATATTTAGTATGCGTGTGTATATGGGCAAGGCCTTGCCATACGCACACAACTTTTGACCCCTTTGACTTTGACCTTGAACTGAGGGTCCGCGTTTAGGTGTCGAAATCTGCGTATTGGTTGCGAAAAATGCTCATAACTTCTAAGTCGCTTCAGATGTAACCTTCATATTTGGTATGCATGTGTATATGGACAATGCTTTTCCATACGCACACAAATTTTGACCCCTTTGACCTTGACCTTTAACTTTGGGTCCGCGTTTAGGTTTCGAAATCCGCGTTTAGGTTTAAAAAATGCTCATGACTTCTATCAAAGCGTTTTTCGGGGGCATATGTCATCCTATGGAGACAGCTCTTGCTATTTATATTTTTACTTTTCTTAAGGAATACATATAGTTTGTGGTATTCAATATCTGCGTGAACTTCAATATTATTGTTTCGACAATAGAATTATACAACAGGGATATAATTGGACACAAGCTAAGTTTTTTTTAGAGGATCCGATTGCGCTACAATGTGCAAATTCTTGTTGTTTATATATTATGTCATTTATTGCATAGAAAGATTAACAAATTCGTTAATCGGCCCAAATATTCAATAGAAACAAATTCGAAAGCGCATAATGTTCATATAATGTATATGTATTTAGATTTCAATAGTGCAGTTCGCAAGCAACACAAGTGTGAATAACTTGTGAGTTATACGCAAAATAAAATGTTATTGATTAAGGGACACACATTCATTAAAAAGCAGGAGAAACTAATTTCTTGCACAGCAAATGCAAGAAACCAAAAACACAGCTTATGTAGCATAATTCAAGCGGCACTTACTAACGCAATAATTTGTATAAAACAGCTTGCATGCACAGGCGAATGGAAAACCCCTCCCATAATTTAAACGTTTGTTGAGCATCTCTTCGTGAAACGCATTAATAAAAAATAATTTTAAACAATACAAAGACTTGCATGTAAGGCAGTGGCATTCATATTAGAAGCTATGGTTTCAATATTCAGATCCTAATTTAAACGGACGTTGAATTGTCCAGATTGACATTGTGCAATTACGTTATTCATCAAATGACAACACACTTTTCCGGATTTCAGGAAGTCGATCTCGAGGCTGCTATCAACTGCTAATGAATAATTAATGAACCTATAAAAAGAACATTTAAGACTACAATTAAGTGATATTAATGCGATTGATTCATTAAGAAAGTGCGTTCAATATCGTTCCCTCCCATTCTATTAATTTCACGAATCAAATGGAGCGTTAGTGATGTGGCCTGAACATGTAATTGATGATCAAATTTAAACATGAACGACGTTGTATAACTAATATAAAATGAAAATTTGGTTTTGTGCATGGAATGCTTTTCGCGAATGTAATTATATAAAAACGAAAACAAACGTTATTGTGGCAGGCAGTAAGGGACATGCACTTACATTGTTGTGTGTTAGAAGTGGTTAACGTCTAATATTTGTTATGAAAATGAAGACTTAAACTAATACGATTATCAATGATGTATATAGGCAAATTGAGTTTTGATTAATATTCAATTTAAGCAGAATACCAGAACAAATGGCTTATTATACCAATCATCTGTGTATTAAATAAACAATACCTTTTATGCTTTAATGAAGTAGCGAAATCATTATAAATATACTGAACCTTAATTAAACAAATTTACCTGTTAATATATTATTTCAAATTCATTTGCAAATAACATCGTTTTATTATCTTAACTCGATGTAGCACTTATAATCTTACCTTTGACAATTGGACTATATATTCGTTTTCAATGTTCGATATTTTTCTTTTCTTCGTCACGTCTACTTTTGAATTGGTTTAACTGTGGGCCTTCATTCAATTCCACCTTCAATTACGTTTAAATGTTATGTGAAATGTACAATGTGAAGTGAAAGGGACCGCTCTTGCAACAATAAGAATAATGTTTATTCGCTCAAGAATAAACTGTCTTATTCAACGCAAACGCTATTTTCCTAAGGGATCGCCGAAACCCAAACCCCAATTTTATATCTAATCCTACCCAGTCTACTCTAACACATTTACTCGTCCACTAAGTACAAAACCACTGCCCGTGCAAATTGTCGGTCTTTAATTAGCTCGTCGCATCACAGGGTAGGTCGCGCTATGTTTTACAAATTAATATTTCATGTGCTGGTCTATCATCCGAGTAAGTCACTAATATATGAACTATTAAATTGTTGTACGTGGTTGTGAAATTTGTATGTGTTATGTTGTTGATGTATTATATTTTGTTGTTGTTGTCGTCATTACATGTATTTGTTGTTGTTTTGTTGCATGGATTATGTGATAAGTGCTGCAGAATGCGCACCAACGCACTTGCCTTTTATTTTCAAACCCGATTTTAATTCATTGTTATTGCTTGTCAAGGCTGGCGTGTGTTCGTGGCCACTGTGTGGCGGAAGGCCAACTTCCTGCGGCCGTGGTCCTTTTTGGCATAGTTCCCAAGAACACACTTCCCGCTTGTCACGGGGGATAGATATTATGTACTTAAATTTCCCGCCGTTCTCGGGGGAACCTGTAAAATACACCTGATCCCAGCCTTGACATAATTATGCCAAACCTTTAAGATAATAAATTGCGTAGTTTAACTGTTTGGCGTTTGTCGTTGAATAATAATGTTTATTCGCTCAAGAATGAACTGTCTTATTCAGTTATTTATTTTCCTAAGGGATCGCCGAAACCCAAACCCCAATTTTATAACCAATCCTACCTAGTCTACTGTAACACATAGACGCGTCCACTAAGTACAAAACCACTGCCCGTGCAAATTGTCGGTCTTTTACTAGCTTGTCGCATCACAGGGTAAGTTGCGCTATTGTTTACAAGTTTACATTTACCACCCACCCTCCCACTTAATTTTTTATTGTAACACGATGCTTTCCAGATTTTTGTTATATTCCAGTGTTGTCGAGAATTACGAGCTCCATTAGAAACCCACATCGTCATGGCTGGGACTTAACAGTGTACGGCACACCGTCTGTCTGTCCAATGGTCTACTTAGTTCGGCCCCCCGATGACAGGTTATTGCGATATTGACTGTACCAGTGTTAGAGAATTTGCTAGACTTTGATCAATAAACTTTTACTTTTTGAAATTCCAACCACATTAATAACGTAGTTAAAATGACCAGTTATGCATGATTTACACAATGTCCACAGTTACATGTTAATATTGGTTGTTTTCGGGTACAGTTATTTTAAATTCAGTGAATTTTTATCTCTGGTTTTTACTCTGGCCTTGAAAACACCATTTTAGGATAAAGAATAGAAGTGATGTACACGAATTAAAGTTGTACTGTCATGTTTTTCTACATCGGCAAAGTTTCCACGAACACACTTCCCGCTTGTCACGGGGGATAGACATTATGTACTTAAATTTCCCGCCGTTCTCGGGGGAACCTGTATAATACAATAATTAAAATGTATGAAAATTACTATATAGCGAACATTGAACGTAAAGATTTGATCATTAAGATGATATCAAAAACATAAGACATAAGAAAATCTATGTTAAAAATTCATTAAAGTGGCATGTATGCACGATAATTCCACCACCCTCGTCATCATCCCATCTTCGATAGAGTTTGTGATAATTGTTTGGATCTGCGGCATACTGTGAATATGTAGCTGGATATGTGCTTCAACTCATGGACCAAGTCCTTTTATGCACAAAAGTGTTAACTGGTTTTAATTTTAGATTTTTTTACCTGTTTTGTGAATTACGATCAACCATTTTTTCTTGTTTATAACAGAGAGGCAGCGAAAAATGAACAGAGAGGCGGCATTTTGACAGAACGGCCACCGATATGCATCTATACCGTGAGAATGGACTTCGAAATGAATTCCTTATTATTCAACGCAGGTGTCATTTTTTTTTAATCGAGTCTTGCTCGGACAAACTAATACAATATTTAAGGTCATGATCACCTGTCGGACGGTCTAATACGGTCCTTTTCGCTTCACATATCCACTTTCAATTGACCAGGGGTCAAGTAAATTGTTATAACACTTGAAATTGGCATCCGTTAAATCGTCCATCGCGGGTTTTGTTCAATTTTATTATTAGCGCGTTGTCGTGATTCTAAGCCGTTTTAATTGTCCAGATGATTTAGCCACACTTGCCACAATTGATGATAAAAATATTCTAATTTCCTTTTGAACACGATAAACAGGCTACTAATATTTACGTGTATCCTATATAATTTTATTTAATTGGAGTTGAGCATATTACAGAATGCCCAATATATAAAACTAACGATATTCAGATCTAATAGGCATACATTTATGTTCATTTTATAACGTGAATTTTGCACGCATTCTTATTGCCATTTTGAGAGAGGAATTCTCGACCGTATAATAGAACTGTTAGACAGTGTAACAATACGTTGTACTAGTTCAACGTTTGTTTTAGATGGCCTTGTAATGTACTGCTTGTTCGTTTAAATTTCCCATGTCGTGAGTGCACTCCTTTAAGTATATCACATCACCACTGCGTAACAAGATTTAAAAAGGTTTAAAATAATGCATCTACTAAGCAAATGCTCATCGGTATACAATATCCGACACAAATACTTTATTAGCGATGTTGGCGACATATAGATTAATCTATTTTAGAGACTTGTGAACAGATTTTTGTATCTTTCAAAAATGGCATTAAACATGTTCACTAACAAATCCATAATGTGTTGAATATTCTTTACAATTTAAATAAACAAGACAAAACGTTGAAACCGGGCTCTCTAGAAGAAAACGCTAGTGCGATACCATTGCGCTATGCTTGCACGTTAGTACTTTACGTATTTTCTAAATTTCGAGGAAAATCGTGAAAAACACTCTTTCATTTAATTGATTTCGAATTCATAATTATATTTTGTTAATGGAAGGATGTTTTTATGTTTTATAGTAGGTCGTTTTTTTATCATATTTGAACATATAATGTACATGTTTGTTCATTCTTCTATATTTTAAAAATCATCATTTTACTAAACGATTAACCTATATCTTTTAAACCATAGTTTTTTATTTAAAACAAGGCAATTATCAGGAATCTGCAACAAGTGAATAATGTTTGAAATATGGTACCTTAATAATTATTTGCGTACATCACAATAAAGACCATCCTTTTATGGCGCCAACATCATCTAGTATTATTTTTCAAATACGTTTCGTATAGATAATCATTGTGATGTTGCATCGCATCATTTTCCGACTTGATTGCACATGTTCAAAACTTCTTGTTATTAGCAAACAACTAACACAAAGAGACAAAAACGTTGAGGAAAAAGAAACTAAGTAAAAGATCATAAGAACTGATAAAAGCAATTTTCGAAAGAGCTTTTTTAATTTAAAATATTCATGGTATGACATCGGATATAGTGTTTTGCGGAAATGCCCTCGTCATCGTTTAGAGCAAATGAGAAAAAAATGACGCCAAAATAGTATATACACATTGCAAAACGCATACACTTTCTTGAACGGTGGTCTTACTGAAGTTGGCAATTTGCATGACAAAAGACGTGTTACAAATATATGTTGACAGATGAACAGATACTATGTTATTAAGATAGTTTGTTCGCTGTTGCGTTGATAAATCTGAAACGAATACAAAACGTATACTTCTTTTGCGTTTACACTTTATGTACAATAAAATTCATTATATATGCCGGATGATATGTCAAAGGAATGGTCCACATTGTCCGTATAACTTTCATAGAGAATAATTCATGGCATATGTCATAATAATATAGGCAGAATTACAATTAGCCTCTGTGCGAATGATTGGTGTTTATAGTGACGCGTTTTCCTGCATACGACATTAATTGGAACATGACAAATGTTCTAAATAATGTTTACAAGAAAACAAGTCAAATTTATGAATTTTCTTTCATTTTTATGAATTTAATCAATTTCACATATGTTGCTTCTTTTGTTAGAGTACTTATATTTATGGAAGAGTCAGTAAAATTAGCAAATGTAATTGCGAAGCTTGACATGTTGGCAATTTTCAATTTAATTCAACTTTGGAATATAAAATAAATGTAAACTTTATTAACATGCACAATCATTATAGTATTGTTTGCACACTGTACAAAAATAGTTATCTTAAACGTTATTATATAATTGTTCGTTTCAAAACATTGCTGTTTTCTTGTGTATAAACTTAATGAAATATTTAATAACTAAAATATATTTTAGTAAAAAATGTCATCCTTTTTAATTAGGTGGAAACCAATAAGAAAATAAAGATAACGTATTTAAATAAAATCCGGTAAATGATAAATGAAATAAACGAGTAGAAGAGTTCAATTTATGCGATGGTGTAGAAGATAATATTAATTGCATCGCAATTGCTTGAGATCGAAAGTAAAATTAAACGTTTGTGTATGTTAATATTTTGTCGCATTTCATATTTGCAACATATGAAAGATACAAATTTTGCACACATTCTTCAACCGAAATTTGTCAAGTGGCGAACAGACTGTTTCTTTGAAATACAAAACATGGACTCGATGGTAAAGGTCTCAGGCTGAGATGAACAAATTTAAATAAGATAATGGACCTAACATCACTCTTCGAAAAACTTGTAAACACAAAATAAACGATAACCAGAAAGAACAACCTACATATACGGCAGCGTTATTCAAATATGAAGCTATGCGTTCAATATTCACCACTCAAATATAAACCAAAAAAGAATTTTCGAGATCGACACAGTTCATTATTTTCCTTGTCAACTGACACCAGCTTTGTTTTTTGATTTCATGTATAAATTATGAGGCTGCAAACCACTGTGAATAAACAACACGCACCATGAATGAGCCTGAGAGAAAACAATCTCAGGATACAACTAAGTGATCATGAAACCATATCATAACCGTACGATTCGTGCATCGTTATTAAAGCCCATGGACGCTTTACACTTTTCCTGCCATTCCATTCATTCCGCGTGTGACGTGAACCGTACGTGATATTGCCTATATATTTAATTGATTACATGTATCAAATTTCAACATGAACCGTGTTTCATAACTTCATTCAAGCTTGTTTGTTGTTTGCATGAAATGTGTTTATCAAATTTAAAAAGATTTTGAAAAAAAATAACGCATATAATCGATCAAAAATTGCAACATGTCCTTATATTATAATATCTGGGTAGATATATTAGTCACATTTGTAGAAATAAGCACTCAAAAAATTGACTTTATCACAGACATATGTATGAATACGAGAAAAGGTCAAATAATACAAAGACTTAATTTAAGCAGTATACCGGCATATTGGGATATTTTGACCGAAAGTTTTTGTGAACGCGTTTTCAAATAACATAAGAATAATGATTTGTTTAAGTAGCAATTCAAAGAACAACGAACCAATTTATTTGACAATATCCCATTTTGATGCTTGCTTTGATTTGCAAATATAAAAACATATTGGTGTATGTGCATGTATATACAAACGTTACTCTAATATATATGTCGACGTAGCTCTCGGCAAATTTGTGTAAAGGGTTCGTGTGAAGGGCTGTAATAATGACGCAAAACAATATATCAAAGATATATAAGGTGTTTATGTTCTGGCGGTCAAGTGGCAAATGCCTACATTAATCACCATTATTTTACAACAATAACAGTAATAGCATTTATGACAACATGGCAATATTGTAATACAATGAATACAATAAATACAGTTAATACAATACATACAATACATACAATACATACAATAAATACAATAAATACAATAAATACAATAAATACAATAAATACAATAAATACCTTACGTTGCATTTAATTAAAACAGAGATTATTAACAATACAAAGTTTAAAGTTTATAAATTGATTTATCACTAACCTGTAATAATGACGCAAAACAATATATCAAAGATATATAAGGTGTTTATGTTCTGGCGGTCAAGTGGCAAATGCGCGGTTACTTGCGCTTTCCACTTGACCAACGCCGCGAACCAATCATGCGTGTAATAGGCTTAGTGATAAAACTGGTTAGGTTGTTAGCTGAACTGTAGTAACTGTTTGAAAAGAATTCAGGTTAATATTAAAATAGATAGATATTGATTTCGTATGATGAGATATTGTAAAGAAATAAGGATTTCGTAAATTTACTCTATGACATACTTCCCCTGCCCATAAAATAAGTCTCCTGACTTATACTTAAACGCGACGCATATACCTCAATACTTCAACGCTAAAATATTATTTATTTATTTTAAATAATAATCATACATGAATAATAACATAACGTTGTGTGCATCAATACGGCTACGGAATGCACGGTTAAGAAAATATGTTTCGCGGTAATATCCTAGATATCACGAACGCTCACGAACATTGGACATTGCGGACTGCATAACAGTTTAACTGCAACATCTATCAGAAGTATACTATTTGACTAATCTAACGACTACAAAGGCATGCATTATTGCTACCAATACAGTCTGAACAATATTAGTAACAATCACCACCTACTCATGCAGCACCCATATATTTGTTTGACTATATATGCGTAAATACTGTGAATATCTCTGTACAATTTAAAAATCATTATACATGAATTTGATGAATACAGCTCTAAAGTAATAATTACACAACTTATATATAGAAATAGAGTAATTCGCAGCTGAGAGCGTGTAATAAAACGATTGACTGGCATCCATAAATAACAACAGTCATAAGAACAATAATGGCAAGTGCATAAATCCCAATAATGTTTAAAATCACATTAAAAATCACAGTAAAAAGTTATGCCACAAAGTCGCCTGTCGTCATCCAAAGCGGCTTCTTCCGTTTCCGCTGTGGTCTGGCAACCTTCCCTTCTTCGACATCAGTGTCTGATCCGGACGCTTCTAATGTTGATGGCGCCTGTTGTTCTTTATGACACGGTGTTGATGGCTCTAACAACCCATCGGTTACTGTCATAAACGGGAGTAACAGATTCCGGTGCAGCCTCTTAGTCTTCGTGAATCTTGCTCCTTCCCGTTTAACCTCATAAACAGGTGTGTCTGGGTTGGGCTGTGCTACAATCACGTATGGCTGGTGTTCCCAGCGATCGGCCAACTTCTGCTTTCCCCGGAGAGCAACATTACGCACGAGGACAATGTCGCCAGGTTGAAGTCGAGTAGATCTAGCTGATTTGTCATAGTGCTTCTTGTTCAACAGCCCCGAGGACCTAGCATTCTGGCGCGCCCTATCATAAGACTCGCTGAGTCGTTTTCGGAGCTTTGCAACATACTCCGTATGTTGTTTGTCGGCAATGTCCTCTGTAGGAAGCCCTAGAAATGCATCTATAGCCAAACGTGGATGCCTGCCAAACATCAAAAAGTGCGGAGAAAACCCCGTACTTGTGTGATGAGTTGAATTATAGGCATGCACCAATGTTGGAATATATGACTTCCAATCAGCCTTTTGATGCTCTAGGTAGATTAAGCAATCTTTCAGGTTCAGATCACCCATGCAACGTTCCATTAATCTCTGAAACGTTGCCGGGGCATTACAGAGTCCAAAAGGCATTCTGGTACATTGAAAGAAACCAACTCCTGGAACTTGGAACGCTGTTTTCTCCTTATCATCGTCTTCCAATTCAATTTGCCAATATCCAGATTTTAAATCAATCTTTGAAAAATATTTCGAGCCAGCAAGCATGTGTAGAGTATCCTCAACTTTTGGAATAGCATATGCATCTTTCTTAGTTCTAGAGTTTAATTTTCTAAAGTCTATGCAGCATCTTAGGGATCCGTCCTTCTTTCTCACAACAACAATATTCGAAGACCAGGGGCTTTTCGATTCTTTGATGGCGCCGATTTCGATCATTTCCTGAAGATGTTCCTTTACTTCGTTGAACAGATGATGTGGTACCCGTCGGTATGGTTCCTTGAATGGAGTTTCATCTGTCAATTCAATTTTATGTTTAACTTCGGCTGTATGTCCTATGTCAATTTTCGACTTTGGAAAAATTGTTTCCCATTTCTTGAATAGGTTCAACACTTTACTTTTCTGCTCCTCTGTTAACTCCGAATCCTCAATATCAACCCCGAAGTCACGATGTGGTTCGTTGTTTTGAATGTTGTAAACGTTCACCTCTTCATTTTCAGCGTCACTTTTCTCGCAAAGCGGAAAGGACCGTAATACATTCACCTCTTCAAGGTTACAAAGAACACTTTTACTTTCGATCCTGATTGAATTGGCCGATAAATTACAAACTCTCACAGGTACTCTTGCTGTTTTCCCTGGATTCTTTAGGCTCACTACTCTCGGACAAACGCTGAAAGCTGTAGGCAGGTCACCGGTTTCTGTAACAGCTGCTTCAATCAAATCTGACTTCCTTACAAAACCAGTGATGGTCTTAGTCTCCAATGGATGAAGAATGACGGTCTTCGTAGCCTTTACCTGACCTACTATTGGTGATAGCATGGCATCAAACGCTATTTTCCATGACTCAGGAAACTCCTCACTCTGCATTTCAAATTCTTGCCTGTACTCTCGCAACAGATTTGTTCCAACAATGGCTGGCACTTTAGAATTAAATTCAGTGTCCTTTACTATTAAAACTAGCATTTGAGACTGCCGCGATGAACACGGTAATTTTACAGCTACTTCTATATAGCCTGTGTATATAATTGCCGTTCCATTGGCTCCCGTCAACTGGATTTTAAAATCGGTCAATGGTAGAAGTTCTGGTTTTGGATCCATTGTATTGTAGTAGCTTTCAGACAAAGTAGTGACCATTGATCCCGTATCAATTAAAGCTTTCGTCTCTTTGCCTTCAATGATTACTACTCCTTCGTTTGAAGCGCCTATCAGCCTTTCTCTAAGGTTACTTGCTACTCTCGTAGGGCTTTTTACTTCTGCTTCGCTTCCATCGTGCCCTGCCGTGAAAGCGCTTTCCCGTTTAAATGACTCTGTTTGTTTTCTGCTGTTGATTCATTTTCTGGGTTATTATATCGATTCTGTTCTCTATTTGGATATGCACCTCTTCTATAGCCTCCTCTATAATAACGCCCTCTATTGGTGTGTCTATTCTGTCTCCTATCCTGATCACTCGACTTTGTCGCTTCGTATGATTCATATTCTCTCTTCCCTTCCAGATTACGCTTCTTCATATTACTCATTTCAGCTTCAATGGTTTTAAGCCTTTCTAGCATCTCATCCAGAACTTTCAATCTATCATCCGTTGCTGATTAACAAGTGTGTTTCCTGTTGCATTTACTGGATTATTTTCTTCCTCTTCTAGTCTCGTTTTTCTTTTTAACTTTTCAAAACTATCATTCGATTCGTATGAAACTCTCGTTGCTGATTTCAGTTGTTCAGAGTTCAATCCTCTCCAAAATCTTTCCTTTAACTTATTATCTCTCTTACGTTCCTCTATTTCCCCTTTGTTAACTGCCTGTTGAAAAAGAGCTTCTAGTCTTATTCCCCATGCAGAACATGATTCTGTTTCATTTTGTTTTGCCGAGTAAAAATCTTGTACTATTCTTTCACCAGACTTTACTTCTCCAAAATTCTCAGTCATTTTAGCGATAAGCTCCTCTGCTGACTCAGATGGTTTGATTATTAATAGTATCCTACGAGTATCACCTTTCAATGAGTTCCTTATAGCTTGTGACACTGCGTAATCCGAATACAGTCCCGTCCTCATCATACAAACAGCTTCAAGCTTCCACTCTTCAAAGTTCTTGCCATCAAAGCTCGGCAATGTTGGTATTCTTGTACTCAACTTAATTTGATCATTTGTTGTCACTTCCCTTATCATATAATTATCATTCTTCTGTTGTACTTTATCTTTAAGAACGCGTTCTTTCTGTTTCAACACCTCTAATCTTCTATTCATATCATCATCTTTCATTCTTCTTACAGCTATTTCTCTATCCAGTAGTTCATTTCTACTCCGCTGCTGAAGCAATGCCCTTTCCTGTAACTCAAGCTGTTCTATGTTTCGTAGTAACTCTTTCTCAGCCTGACGTTTTCGTTCAAATTCATTTTCTAAAACAAGCCTCTGTTCAAGCATCATTCTGTGGCTCCTTTCCTCATCTTCTCGACTTTTCATCAACTGACAATTCTTTATTTCATACTTCTCAGATTGGCTTCTTATTTCTGCATATTCATTTTGTACTCTCCTTATATCCTCTTTTAATTCATATTTATGTGCACTCCCTGTCTCATTTCTACTCAATCTTGTGTCGACTACTCTGTTGCTAAGACGTTCTTCTATTCCTGAATTTCTATCCGCCACAATTGAAGAATTGTCCCTAATTCTTGTGTGAATGTGGTCTGCACTTGAGACATAAGTTTTATCTTCACGTTTACGGTCTTCGTACTTCAATTCACGCAATGTTACATCAAGTTTTCTCATGTGCTCATCCAAGTAACGTAGAGAATCTGGCGTGTTACCATTTAATTGTGTTTCAAAACAATCTGTTGACTTTTCATTCATTAATATATGTTCAACGCCATTGATTGACTCTTCTTGTAAATAATCATCGATCGTGTTCATATTTGAAACTATGCTGTCCTGTTCATCTGATAATTCACTCCGTAATTCTCTCTCAATCCTCTCTTTTATTCTCCTTTCCTTTAATTCTTGCTCCTCTTTCAAAATTTCTTCCCGTATACGCTCTCTCCTGATGCAGCGTAACTCTCTTTTACTTATTGCCTGTGCCATTCTCAATACAAAATATGTATAAAAAGCAAATATTTGTAATATTTATAATGGTAAAACTAATATAATTAAATGATTATAATATACAAGCAAATAAATAATCACACAATGAACAAACACTTTCAATATAACACTTTATTTTAATTCTGTGCTCAATTAAATACACAATATTTATATAGGATAATATGTAAGGGGCATAACCACAATTAATCAATTGAGTCAAGGGAAACAACTGCCGCAAGACGTTCAAATGCACAATCACTCCATGCGACCTACTCCTATAATACCCATTGATGTTCTTTTAACCAGTCCCGATATTAAACAACTATAATTATCTCGCCTACTCAACCTCTTTAGAAAGACAAATTTGTGACAAAACTAAACGACTTTCACTTTCCCGAGGACTAATCCTCCTTACTACTAGAATTTAACTAATTACCGCTATACTTCTAATTCTAAACTACACCGACTATGCTATAACAACTACCCATCAATAAATGCATGTGTGCAGCGCGCTCGATAATCCGCTCTATACTCGGAACGAACGACGATTGGTATCGCACGTTTACATTTTGTTAAAATGTCGCACGCACCGATTGTTTACTTTTGAAATACTGCTCAGTATTTCAATTTACTTGCGAACGCTTTCCGATTAAAATCGCGCGTAACCTTGCAAGGATTTCTTGAGCATAGTTGTGTTCAATATTCAGTGATCAATAGACATAAAAACACGGACCAATAAGAACTAGAAGTTTGACAGGGGTTAATAATTAGTTTATGAGTGGTTATTATCGTGCAACACGACTTTATTAGTTGTGATTATACTAGATTTATATATAATAAAAATATATAACACTTAAAATGACTAATACACTTATCTCTCTCTCTCTCTATCTATATATCCAGCTATTTAAATTTCACAGTTTGAACAGAGTTTTGCAATTTATATAAGTAATTACATTCAATACCTGATAAAACTAAAATGTATATTTCATTTATAGAGCTAGTGAGAATTTTGTTTGCTAATATACTAAATTTTTTTTTAATTAAATCCAATACAATTTAATCAAAAATGGAGTTATTTTAAAGCTGAGTGCAAATGAAATAAACAAAATTCTTACCAGTTCATCCAATTATCCGTCCACATATCTTAACACATGATAAAACAAAACAATAAAACAATGTTAAAACTCACGACCGGAAACAGTTAGTGTTCACACTTCCAGCTAAGTTGGAAGCACATCAAAGTCACTGTCACATCCAACGGCGATCAACGATGCTGCGAAGGATCCTTTTGATGAAAAAGTTTAATACACTCGCGAGTGGAAAGTTCAGTTTGGGCCCTGGTTAACGATGTGTACACGTGACAATGTTTATCAACAACACGGTTTCCCGTGCATGTGTGGATATAATATCCAATCAGACGCGTCTGTCTGTGATGACGTAGTTATACGATGAAGCTAGGGTATCCCGAGGATTCCGTCCAGCTGGCATATGTGTAAACTGGTTTGTTTACAAAACTGTGTAAATGGCGACAAGATGTCGTCGTCTGTGTGTAACAGCGGCCTTCACTGCCCCACGTTGGGCGCCATTGTCGACGTAGCTCTCGGCAAATTTGTGTAAAGGGTTCGTGTGAAGGGCTGTAATAATGACGCAAAACAATATATCAAAGATATATAAGGTGTTTATGTTCTGGCGGTCAAGTGGCAAATGCCTACATTAATCACCATTATTTTACAACAATAACAGTAATAGCATTTATGACAACATGGCAATATTGTAATACAATGAATACAATAAATACAGTTAATACAATACATACAATACATACAATACATACAATAAATACAATAAATACAATAAATACAATAAATACAATAAATACAATAAATACAATCAATACCTTACGTTGCATTTAATTAAAACAGAGATTATTAACAATACAAAGTTTAAAGTTTATAAATTGATTTATCACTAACCTGTAATAATGACGCAAAACAATATATCAAAGATATATAAGGTGTTTATGTTCTGGCGGTCAAGTGGCAAATGCGCGGTTACTTGCGCTTTCCACTTGACCAACGCCGCGAACCAATCATGCGTGTAATAGGCTTAGTGATAAAACTGGTTAGGTTGTTAGCTGAACTGTAGTAACTGTTTGAAAAGAATTCAGGTTAATATTAAAATAGATAGATATTGATTTCGTATGATGAGATATTGTAAAGAAATAAGGATTTCGTAAATTTACTCTATGACATATATAATTTAGAACTTCACACAAAAATATAGAATAACGATTAACTTATGTTGGTGTTTTATTTTGTAAATTTGGATCAATATGTGTCAAAAACTGCGTTATCCGATAATTAACAACTGGACCGTCATTTCGCTAAATTTAAACTCGTTTTGTTTTCCCTCGTCTTGTCTATTTAGGGATTGCTTTCCCTGTGTGTCTTCATTTCGTGTCAATGTCAACGACTTTTAAAATATCAGGGTGTGAAAGAGACCACCTTGCAACAATACGAATTGGCTTCTCACATACGCCCGTATCAATTCAGGTGCCATTTGAGTTTTTTCTGCTCGGGCATACGAGAAAAAATGTAATGTACTAAATCTGATATCCAAGTTGGATGTGATCAAGTTATTGTTCTATAAACTTGGTATTCTCTTTACATGTCCATTTTCATTTTACCAGGGGTAAAGTTACGTTTTTATGACACTTGAATAGGGCATCTGTTAAATCGTCGAATGGTGTTGAATTAAATTTCATTCAGAATGCGTTGTAAGGTGTTTGAACTGTCCAGGCTATTGAGCCACGTTAACCATCAGTGTTCATATAAATAATTTACTTTTAAAACTTAATGGTAACATTTTATTGTAAAACAGGACAAACAGCTACCCTATCCGTTATGCCTGTTTAATATAATAAAATGTAAGCGGCTATATTATCAATATGTGTAACATAAGTACCAAATATCATTTAGATAAAAACGACATGTATATGTTAAAGTCTGTTCGCGTATATTCGAGGGAATTCGCAAATTTATTGTATTACATTCTTTGGTCATATAATGTTTCGAATTGTTAATCCCATTTCCTGAATATTCTCATTTGCGACCGTTACCATCATCGATGTATTTATTATATCAAACATTACTGAGTAGAGATTAACTCGGTATACTAAGAAGAATAAGATATATGTCATAGAACTTATAAATATAAACATATTTTTCCCGGTTAAACAATATGTCTGACATGATTAACTGCATACGCGAGGTGGATGTGATTTTGATATACTATTAAACGGATTTTTAGTATTTCCAAGAAGGTAGCTATTATGAAAGTAATAAATGTGGATTTCCTTTGAAATAGGATCTCGTAATAATACGTGGTTTACAACACAATAAAGAACAGCCGTTTAATGACGTTATTCTCGTTAGGAATTTTGTTGCAAACAAAGTCTACAGAGTTTCGTGTTCTTCTAGTTCTTAAAGATATTGCACCCTAATCATCGTATGACTCGACATTGACAACGACCATGCAATATTACACACAAAATGAAGCGAGACAGTTGATGAGAAAAATAACCGATCAATGAAAATCTCAAAATGACCTAAAATTTAAACGAAAAGCGATTAACGTACAACATTTGAAAATCCTCACTTTGAAAGTCATCGTTTTGATGAAATACATGTACAAGCTGCGACCGTATTATAACCACAACACCTTTCAAAATATGCAGCCGTTTACTAGAAATATTGAAAGATAATGTGCCACCCAGTTGGAACCGCTATGCTATATAAAGATCAATATTAAGATTAAACTGTCAACAGTGGAGCTGTGAATCAGTAAATTCTTGAAAATGAAATAACTGACACGTTTATATCAGAACCTTAACATGACATAAGAAATCATCATCGATTTTGTTTGTACATTTGTTGCAGGTTTCTACAAGTGTCTGATTGATAATTTTTTGCACGTGACACATATGTCTTTCATTTACATAGATAATGTAACTGTTAGTAAGCATATATGAATTTACACAATACTCAATTCGTGTAGTGATGTGATGATTATGCAATTAAGAGCACACTTTATGGTGGAAATTTGTTCCGTAAATGCATGGTGTTGTTTTTATTTGTGAGCGTTAACTCACAAATGATGTAGAGGCAATTTTGCAAGTCAGTCTGCGTTAATTACGCTAAGGACCGTAACCACTGCCTGTATGGATAACTACAGTAAAATTAAGCAGGCGATGAATGCTGGAAGCGTCTGCTCTAACCACCGCATCTGCCTGTTAATAGTTCCCACTGGTACACTACATAGTGTGTATGTATCAAAAGTATTTAACAGCTTGCAATGCGCACAGGCTAATAAAGGACGACATTTTCTGATTTTGTGGTGTGTTTCGTTCAAAGAGAGTTTCTGGTACTGGGATGACAATAAATGCATATGCATTACGCCCTGTTTTCCTAAAATGAAGCTTAAATGATATTTTTTATTAATGATTTTAAATAAAAACACATCTCGACCTGTGCTTTAAGACACACTCTTTATAAATTTGAATGGGTTGTGGTCATTTTAAACTTGTGATATAAAAGGTATAACAAAATTTTGAAAACTGAGTTGCGTTTAAGATTATACAACAGCGAACAAATTCAGTGCCTTTAGCGCTTCGATTTATCTATGTTACGAGTACAAGTACATTTAATATAATTATAAACACCTCCTGTCACATTTTATTGACCATATATTTTATGCAATAACACCCATAATCTCCAATTTATTACAACAAATAAATTAATATCACAGTTTCAATGTCTATAAAATATAATTTTCACGATCTAAAAGTCCATACCAATCTAACTTTCCACTAAATACAGAAGTGATGCAATATTGTTTTATTAAATTAATAAGAAAGTGGGTGGGGTTTACTGGAGTAGGTAGTTCGACCTATGCTACTACTTTAAAGATTAATTATGATATGTTGACGTATGATTTGCATATGACGTGTTAACGGATAAATAATGATCAATGTTTATCAATCTAATCATTAATATAAAAACGGTATTAGTAATATGATTTAAACATACTTCCCCATGCCTCGTTGCCTGTACATTTATAACAAATGACACCTGTTAAATTCTACGAATTGGTAACTGCAATATTTAACACTATAGTTTGCTTCTAATTTAAATCAATTTTAAATAGGTTCATAATAAAAAAATGTATCATATGAGAATGCTCGTAATTATGACATAAAAGAGAACGAGAGTCTGAGCAGGTACGACACACATTAACAAGCTTTATTGTCATTTGTTATGGTTAGTATCCTTCGGAATCAGAGTCCAGTACTGTACATCTTTTTATATTCATGAAACTCATAACACTTAATTTTGAAAAACATTTTTTTAAATCAAGTCCATTTCAACGTTTTGTGTTAAAACTGTGTTTGCATTAATACCTAATCATGTTCAGTGGATTTCCAGGCACTGATTGAAAATATTTCTTAAATTGCATCAGAAAATACCATGAATACGTTAACCACCATTTGCTTGGCAGAAGATTAATGTCACTGTTAAACCATACCTGAACCAGGTATATGGTATATAGCTGTGATACCTAGCCGCAACTGTCGTTGTGGACACACTATGAACTTAGACAATGTTGAGCTGGACATCACTTTCTTGGTGGACTTTCGAAAAAGTAAAGCATCCAATCTGTTATTGTTTTATACCAATTTAATACTATAATAATAGTATCTCTACGTCTAAAAATTTCTTCTTAGCTATTGTTTTTGATGAAATCCTTTGTGAAAAGAACGATTTGCGCATCGCAATGAACATGTTGTTAAATGAAGTGCCTTTACTTATCACCAATCGTTTAAGTTGTGTCGCATTTGATAACTACATGTGAAACGTGCAAAACTGGAAACATCCTTATTTCCAAAGCAGTTTTTTTCCTGTGATTGGCCAATAATTTTAATCTCTTGTTTTTCGATTTTAGAGCATGTTTAATAAGCACCTGTTTCTAATAAACCTGGATTTAGTACAAGATCAACACAAGAATATATTTATCTCTCCAACTATCATAACATTGTTTGTTTGGGTCAACATTTAAGCAGATGTAATAATAAAAACATCAGCATCACTAAAATCATATGAAACTTTAAACCAGTCTTTTCCCCCGATTCTTCACCAAGCATAAAAATAAAGTGTGGCTAATTCTCAGGATTTACTAAAATTAAGTTTATTTGTGTTGTTAATATATCGCGTATCTCGATAAATAAATGTGCCAAGACCTACATGAGCACGTCGCATATGTGTTTGCCCGTAGATATTGGCCCTTTCAACTATCCTTCAAATATAACCAAAGTATTTTCAACTTTGGATGAGACGTAGCTTAGATATGCCGAACATACTGTAATCTAAATCCCCGCTTTCCATAGTATATTATGTTGAAATCAACCTCCATTCAATATGTTCAAATATTACATATCGTGTCTATAAACAGTAACAATAGGACGTCGCGAGCGGGCCGTTATATGTTTCTAACGTTGACTTGTCCAGATTGACATTGTGGAATTACGTTATTTATCAAATGACAACACACTTTTTCGGACTTCAGGAATTCAATCTCGAGGCTGCTATCAACTGCTAATGAACAATTAAAGCTTTAAATGAACCTATAAAAAGAACAATTAAGACTACAATTAAGTGATATTAAAACCATCAACTTTGTGCGATTAATTCATTAAGAAAGTACGTTCAATATCGTCCCCTCCCATTCTATTAATTTCACGAATCAAGTGGAGCGTTAGTGATGTGGCCTAAACATGTAATTGATGATCAAATTTAAACATAAACGACGTTGAATAACTAATATAAAAATGAAAATTTGGTTTTTATGCATCGAATGCTGTTCGCGAATGTAATTATATAAAACGGAAACAAACGTTATTATCACAGGCAGTAAGTGACATGCACTTATATTGTTATGTGTTAGAAGTAATTTACGCCTTATATATGTTATTGAAAAGTATACTTGAAATAATGTGATAATCAATGATGTATATAGGAAAAATGAGTATTGATTAATACATAATTTAAGCACAATACAGGAAACTATGGCTTATTATATCAATCACATGTGTATTAAAGAAGCAATACCTCTAATGCTTTAATGAATTAGCGAATAAAAATATACTGAACCTTAATTAAACAAATTTACCTGTTAATATATTATTTTTAATTTATTTGCAAATAACATCGTTGTATTAGTTGTGAGCTTACGCTAGGAACGATAACCACTGCCTGTCTGCACTACCTGCAGTTACATTATGCAGACGACGAATGCTAAGAGCGTCTTCTCTACTACTGCAGTGTGTGCATTAAATCAATAGTGTTTAACAGCTTGTAAGACGACATTGACCAGTTTAGTGTTTATCATTTAAATCTGTACATATTGGCTGCTTTCAAGGAAAACGGGGCTAAATGCATGTCAGATAAAATTCACCTGTGCACACTGATTAGCATGTGCGATGCAACGCTAATCAAGGACGACTCTTTCTGATGTTATGGTGTTTTTCGTTTAAAGACAGTCTCTGGTACTGGGATGACAATAATTGCATATGCATTAAGCCCTGTTTACCCAAAAACTTAAATTATATTTTTTATTAATGATTTGAAAAAAACAAAACATCTCAACCTGTGCTTTAAGACACGCTCTTTATATATATGCGAATGGGGTGTGTTCATCTGAGTTCCGTCTAAGATTATACAACAGCGAAGAACTTCAGTGACTTCAGCGCTTTGATAATCTTAACTCGATGTAGCACTTATGGTCTTACCTTTGCCAAATTGGACTGTAAATTCGTTTTCAATGTTCGATATTTTTCTTTTCTTCGTCCCGTATAGTTTTGGATTGGTTTAACTGTGGGCGTCCATTCCATTCCACTTTCAGTTACGGCCAAATGTTATGTGCAATGTACAATGTGAAGTGAAAGGGACCGCTCTTGCAACAATAAGAATGGACTTCAAAATGGATTCCTTTTTCTTCAATGCAAGTGTCATTGGTTATTTCATCGAGTCTAGCTCGGACAAACTAGTACAATATTTAAGGTTAACCATGATCACCTGTCGGACGGTCTAATACGGTTATTGTCCTTTTCGCTTCACATAATTATCCACTTTCAATTGACCAGGGGTCAAGTAATTTGTTATGACACTTGACATTGGCATCCGTTAAATCGTCCATCGGGGTTTTTGTTCATTTTTAGCTCCACTGGCCAAAGGCCAGCGGGGCTTATGTCATGGTCATGTGTCCGTTGTGCGTGCGTCCTTTCGTGCGTGCGTTAACTTTTCCTTTAAACATCTTCTTCTCCTAAACTATTGGTCCAATTCTGATGAAATTTTACAGGGATATTCCTGGGGTGAATCTCTTTAAAATTTGTTCAAATCATGCCCCTGGAGTCAACTTGACCCTTCCCCGGGGGGTCACAAAAATGATAATTTGCTTATACAAGGCCTATTTTGTGAAAACTTTCAAAATCGTCTCGTCCATAACCATTGGGCCTAGGGCTATCAAATTTGGTATGTAGAGACATCTAATAGTCCTCTACCAAATTTGTTCAAATACTGTCCCTGGGGTCAAATTTGACCCTGCCCCGGGGGTCACAAAATTGAACATATGCTTATATAGGGTCTATTTTGTGAAAACTTTACAAATCGTCTCGTCCATAACCATTGGGCCTAGGGCTACAAAATTTGGTATGTAGTGGCATCTTAAAATCCTCTACCAAGTTTCTTCAAATTATGCCCCTATGTTGATGCCATATTGATTTAACTATTCATGGGACTTGTGAACAAACTTTTGTATTTTCAAAACTGTCATTTAACATGTTCACTACCAAATCCATAATGTTTTTAATAGTCTTAACACATTAGACAAGCAAGGCAAAACGTTGAAACCGGGCTCTCTGGGATGAAAAGCTTGCGCGATACCACTGCGCCATGCTTACAAGTCAGTACTATACGTATTATCTGGAATTCGAGAATAATCGTTAAAAACTATTTTTTTATTTAACCGATTTCGAATAAATAATTATTATTCGTTAATGGAAGGATGTTTTTTATGTTAAATGGTCGGTCGTCTTTTTCTATCATAGGTAAACATTAGGTATACATTTTTGTTCAATCTACGACATATATTTCAAAATCGTCAATTTACTTAACAGTTAACATCCCTTTTAAACTAAAGTTTCTATTTCCAACCAGGCAATTATCGGGAATCTGTCACAAGTGAATAATGTTTGAAATATGGTACCTTAATAATTATTGGCGTACAACACAATAAAGACCATCCTTTATGACGTTACCCTCGTCTAGTATTATATTTCAAACACGTTTACGTATAGATAATCATCGTGATGTTGCATCGCATCATTTTCCGACTTAATTGCAAATGTTCAAAACGTCCAAACATTATCTTGTTATTAGCAAACAACTCACACAAAGCGACAAAACGTTGAGGAAAAAAAAATAGAGTAAAAGATCATAAAAACTGATTGAAGAAATTCTCGAAAGAGCATTTTTTTTAAATTTAAAGTCTTCATGGTATGAAGTCGATGAGATTATGTTTTTAGGCAATGTCCTCGTCATCGTTTACAGCAAATGAATTTGACGCTAAAATAGTATATACAAATTGCAAATTGGCATGACATCATGAGAGAGAGTAATTGACAGCCAAATAAAGCACATGACGCTTCTTTGAAACAACATGTGATTCGTTTGTTTTTCTTCTGTGTGAATTACCATCTTTGAAAAGAAACTGATTAGATTATATTCGTTTTACGGAGGTAAAAGAAGGTATATTAAATGAAATATACCTTAACTGTGATGTTCCGATGGGTTGTATCGCACGAAGTAATTTTGTGATGGTCTATTCCACGAGTGCGTCAGGTCACGAAGTTTACCCTAAATATTTTTTTATAATCCACCAATCAGCAGTCGGATATACCGTAAAATAAAAAGGTATGTGAAGTTGGCTGTTAGATGTTAACTGTCCATCAGATGTTTAAAATAGAAATGCAGAGCTGTGCATTGGGTGTTCATCACATGTTTAAAATAGAAATGCACAGCTGTGCATTGGGTGTTCATCAAATGTTTAAAATAGAAATGCACAGCTGTGCATTGGGTGTTCATCAGATGTTTAAAATAGAAATGCACAGCTGTGAATTGGGTGTTCGTATGATGTCTAAAATAGAAATGCCCAGCTGTGCATTGGGCGTTCATCAGATGTTTAAAATAGAATTGCACAGCTGTGCATTGGGTGTTCGTCAGATGTTTAAAATAGAAATGCACAGCTGTGCATTGGGCGTTCGTCAGATATTATAAATAGAAATGCATAGCTATGGATTGGGTGTTCGTCAGATGTTTTAAATAAATTTCTGTTTTAGACATCTGATGAACACCCAATGCACAGCTGTGCATTTTTATTTTAAACATCTGACGAACAATGCACAGCTATGCATATCTATTTTAAACATCTGATGAACGCCCAATGCACAGCTGTGCATTTCTATTTTAAACATCTGATGAACGCCCAATGCACAGCTGTGCATTTCTATTTTAGACATCATACGAACACCCAATTCACAGCTGTGCATTTCTATTTTAAACATCTGATGAACACCCAATGCACAGCTGTTCATTTCTATTTTAAACATCTGATGAACAGCTTACATCTAACAGCCAACTTCACATACCTAAAATAAAATGCGAAAATTCACTGAGGTTTCTGTTAAAGCTTTCTGAAGTATATTTAGAATGTGTTATCTTGATACGAAGCATCGGAGCTTTAACACGCAATTAGACATAGCTTCATAATGCAATCAAGCTGCACGCGTACTTATCGAATATATACCCGCCTAAAGATGTCGAGTAGCAAGAGCATAATTTAGAAAAAGATAGTTTTCATGAAGAGTCTCATTTTCACTGTTGTTGGTCTGGAAAAAATTGTATTCTTAATATAAATATATACATTGTCATTGTCTAGTGATCATGGGTTATCATCACGAATTGTCTTCTTATTTACTATTAGAAACGTGAAACCGTATGATTCATAATAAAGATATATTGTGTGTTTGTTACCATAGATGCAATATAACTTGAATACCACCCAACTCTTCGAGTAACTTGCTACCAAATATTAGATTTTGCATATTAAAAACCTACTTCAATTCTAAATGGATAAAATACGTAGATGAAACGCATACACTTTCTTCTTGAAAGGTGGTCTTATCGAAGTTGGCAATTTGCATGACATAAGACGTGTTACAAATATATGTTGACAGATGAACAGATACTATGTTATTATGATAGTTTGTTCGCTGGTGCGTTGATAAATCTGAAACGAATACAAAACGTATACTTCTTTTGCGTTTACACTATGTGTACAATAAAATTCATTATATATGACAGATGATATGTAAAAAGAATGTTCCATATTGCCAGTATAAATTTCATAGGGGATAATTCATGGCATATGTCATAATAATATAGGCAAAATTACAATTAGCCTCTGTGCGAATAAGTGGTGTTTATTATGACGTGTTTTCCTGCATGCGACATTAATTGGAACATGAAAAATGTCCAAAGTCATTTTTTACAGGAAAACAAGTCACATTAATAAATTGTCTTTCATTTTTATCAATTTAATCAATTCCGCATATGTTGCTTCTTTTGTGAGAGTACTTATATTTATGAAAAAGTCAGTAATATTAGCAAATGTTAAAACAAAGGTTGACATGTTGGCAATATTCAATTTAATTCAACTTTGAAATATAAAATAAATGTAAACTTTATTAGCATGCACAATTATTATGGTATGGTTTACACACTGTGATGAATCCTAAATGTTTGTATGTAAATTCTCTTTCCCAAACATTGCGGTTTTGTTTCATATTTGTGTATGAACTAAATGGCGATTGCAATATTTTATGATGGTGAACGTTTCCTTGATAACCTTAATATATTTTATTCAAAATTGTCATCCTTTTTGATAAGGATGACACCAATACAAAAAGAAATGTGACGTACTAAAATAATATCCGTTATATTATTAATGAAAGCTACGAGAAGAAGAGTTCAATGTATACGACGGTGTAGATGATAATATTAATTGCATTGAAATTGATTTTTAGCGAAAGTATAATTAATATTTTTTATATTAGATATTTTGCGGCGTTGCATATTTGCAATATAATTATGAAATATACAAAGTTTCACAAATTGTTAAGCCTAAATTGTTCTAGTGGCGAACAGAATGTTTCTTTGAATTTCAAAAATGGATTCGATGGTAAAGGTCTTTGGCTTTGGTGAACTAATTTGAATGAGAAAATTGACGTAACATCGCTGAGCGAGAAACTTGCGTTAATACAAAATTGAACGATAATCAGAAAACAACAGCCTTCATATATACGACAGCGTCATTCAAATATGAAGCTATGCGTTCAATATTCACCACTCAAATATAAACGGGAAAAGACTTGTCGAGATCGACACAGTTCATTTTCTTTGTCAACTGACACCAGCTTTTGTTCTTGATTTCATGTATAAATCTTTAGGCCGCAAACCACTGTGAAAAAACAATACACGCCATAAATGAACCTGTGAGAAAACAGGCTACAACTAATTGATCATGAAACCATAGCATTACTGTACGATTCGTGTATAGTTATTAAAACCCATGGATGCTTTACACTTTTCCTACCATTCCATTCATTCCGCGTATGACGTGGACCGTACGTGATATTGACTAAAAATGTAATTGATTATCAAATTTCAACACGCAACGCGTGTAATAACTTCATGTAAGTTTGGTTTATCAAATGTAAATAGATTTTGAAAAATAAAGAATATAATCGATCAAAAATGGTAACATGTCCTGATATTATAATATCAGGGTAGATAGTCACATTTGTAGAAATAAGCACTCAAAATAATGACTTTATCAATGACATATGTATATGTATATATACGAGTAAGGTCAATCAATATGAAAACTTAATTTTACCGGAATAAAACACAACGTTTTTGTGAAGGCGTTTTCAAATTACATAAGAATAATGATTTGTTAAAGTTTCAATTCAAAGAACAACGAACCATTTGACGACACCCCATTTTGAAAATTGCTTTGTTTTGCAAATAAATTATTTTTGTATCTATATGTATATTTATACAAACGTTCCTCTTATACATATGATTCAGAACTTCACACATAAAATATACCACCATTGATGCTTTCGTCATTAAACATTACTGAGCAGCAATTAACTCGGTATAATAAGAATAATAAGATAAATGTCATAGAACTTATTACTATACACGTATATTTTTCGGGTAAAAATATATATGAGATGAATAACTTCATAGGCGAGGTGGATGTGATATTGATTATACTAATAAACTGATTCATAGTATTTTTTAAAGAAGGTAGCTATTATGAATCTAATAAATGTGGATTTCCTTTGAAATAGGATCTCGTAATAATACGTGGTCCACAACACAATAAAGAACATCCGTTTAATGACGTTGTTCACGTTTGGAATTTTAATTGGAAACAAAGTCTGAAGAGTTTCGTGTTCCGCTAGTGCTTAACGATATTGCACTCTAATCACTGTATGACTCGCCATTGACAACGACCATGATAGATCTAGTTATTACAAACAAAATGAAAATAAACAGTTGATGAGAAAAATAACCGATCAATGAAATCTAAAAATGCCCTTAAGTTTCATAAAAATTGTAATTACATTTGGCATTCCAATCGAAAAGCGATTAACGTACAACACTTGAAAATCCTCACTTTGCACGTCATCGTTTTGATGAAATACATTTTGAAGCTGCGACCGTATTATAACGACAACACCTTTCAAAATATGCAGCCGTTTACTAGAAATATTGAAAGAAAATGTGCCACCCACTTGGAACTGCAATGCTATATAAAGATCAACATTAAGATTAATCTGTCAACTGTGGAGCTTTAAAAAAGGGTATTTGTAATATCATAAAAACATACTTCCCCATGCATAGTTGTCTGTGTATTTATAACAAACGACACCTTTTAAATTTACGAATTGGTAACTGCAACATTTAACACTGAAGTTTGCTTCTAATTTAAATCAATTGAAAATAGGTTCATAAAAAATGTATCATATGAGAATGCTCGTAATTATGATATAAAAGAGAACGCTGCATATCTCTTTATATTCAAGAAACTCATAACCTAGAAAGAAATTAAGAACATTCAAGTCCATTTTAAAATGTTATTATACAACTTTGTTTGCAATAATACCTAATCACGTTTAGTGGATTGTACGGCACTGATTGAACATCTCTTAAAATTCATTAGCAAATACAATGAACAATTCAACCATCATTCGCATGGCAGACGATTTATGCCACTGTTAAACTATACCTGAACCATGTTTCTGGTATATAGCTGTGATACCTTGCCGCAACTGTCGTTTGGGACACACTATGAACTAGGACTATGTTGAGCTGGACATCACTTTCTTGGTGAACTTTCAAAAACGTTACGCATCCATTCTGTTATTGTTTAATACCAATTTAATACTATAATAATAGTATTTTTTCATCTAACTTCTACTTGTTTTTGATGAAACCCTTTGGGAAAGAACGCTTTGCGCATCACACTGAAAATGTTGTTAAACGAAGGGCCTTTATCACAAATCGGTTAAGATCTGTCGCTTTCGATTTCTACATGTGAAACGTGCAAAACTGGAAACATCCTTATTTCCAAAGCATTTTTTTTACTGTGATTGGCCAAGACTTTTACACTCTTGTTTATTTTTCGGTTTTATATCATGTTTGATTAGCACCTGTTTCTAATAAACCTTGGTTCAGTACAAGATCAGCACAAGAATACATTTATCTCTGCAAATATCATTACATTGTTTTTTTTGGGACAACATTTAAGCAGATGTAATAATAAATACATCAGCATTACTAAAATCATATGAAACTTTAATCAGTCTTTTATCCCGATTCTTCACCAAGCATAAAAATAAAGTTTTGCTCATGTAAGGGTTTGCTAAGATTAAGTTTATTTGTGTTGTAAATATATCGCGGGTCTCGATCAAGAAATCCGCAAAAATAACGTGAGCACGTCGCATATGTGCATGTCCAAAGATGCTGGCCCTGACACCTTTCCATCAAATATAACCAAAGAACTTTGATCTTTGGATGAGACGTAGCTTAGATATGCCGAACATACTGAAAACTAAATCACCGCTTTCCATAGTATATTATGTTTAAACAACCTCCATTCAATATGTTCATATTTTGTCATAATAGTAACAAAAGGACGTCGCGAGCGGGCCGTTATTCGTATCTAGCGGTACAATATAATTTATATCGGCCCGCGTAGCCGGGCCGATTTTTCATATATGTCAATCAAATCAATCAAATTCTTTATTTCCCCCAGAATGGAGATTTGGAACATGTTATAATAACAGTTATCTACAGATTATGATATAAGTGCATTATAAATATACATCTGCATATGATACAATTGAAATGTATGATAGATACACGGTGCTTTTTTTCAAATCCATGAAAACTATTTACAAAATTAAGCACTTGTTTCAGGATGTTTAACATAGATATATTTTACAAGCAATATCTTATACATTTTACAATAAAAATGTATGACAGTTTCAGAAATACATTGTTCTCTCTTACTCCGAGTATTGGTTCTATTGGAGTCCCGAGCATTCTCAAGCTCATGTCTATACTGTCCATAGATTCGAGTTGATGTTTAACGTCATTTCCGAGTGCTGTGTCTATCTGGTCGAAGCAACTGTGTCTCAACGAGGACGACACTTCACATTCACACAAAACATGTGCCAGATGGTCGTAATATATGTGTTTGCATAAATCACATGTGTTCATGGCCGATTGAAAGGGCCTTCACCACAGTTTAGCTATAGATAGTAGCGTATCTCTCAAGCTACATGTCTTTGAAACAGAATATAAGACGGCCGGTTTAAGTAATGGGTGCAAAACACGAAAAAATAGAAATTCATTGTCGCTGGAGAGTCGTTGCTCTAAACAATTGTTTTCAAGCCTTAGAACAGAGTGCTTCACAATGCGTTTCCAAATTGATTTTAGAGGCAAAGTCAAACCATGTTCTATACATTCATTTACAATAAAATAGAGATTATGCTTTCTTAAAAGACTACAAATATCTGGAATAAAACATAATTAAGCAGCAACCCAACGAAAGAATGAACATAAGTCCATTGACACGAAGCACACAATTTGGAAAATACAACTATCGATTAAAACTGAAACTCTTCTGAACGTTAGATTGATGCCTCTTTTTGAGCTATAACATGATATTTGACATATTCAACTCCGATTTAAATTGTGTGCGCAGGCTCGAGAGTTCATGCCTTCTGACTTCAACAAATGTCTGCTGCACCGTTGATTTCAAAACCTTGCTTCCCATAACTGATGGCTGATGTGTGCAACGTGTTACGTCGCATATTACTCCAGTTTCAGTATTGTAAAAATACTCAGTTCGGCTGAATAACGTCATCGCAACGATGCTTTTCACAAAAGATGGCATTGACGATAACTAATTATAACGCTGAACCTTTCCAGCGTATCATGCTTTCTGCTGTCTTCACTGATCTAATCAAAACATGTTCAATTAATGGGCCCGGTGATAAGCCCGCCCATATATATGAAGCTCTGACGAACTGCATGACAACCTTTAACAAATGCTTTCCATACCTCTGGATGTGTTTTAACCAGGGCATGCATACTTTTAGAAGTTTCTATCAGCTGCAACATGGTAGCCTATCATCTAAGGATTTTTAATTTAGTTTCCATTTTCCAATTTGCTGCTTAAAGAACACGCCAATCATTTCAATCACGCTAGGTATTAAATCAATAACGCAACCATAGGGTAAAACATTGAACAACATTCCAGCAATTCGTTTTAGTCTGAGAATGAAAATATTAACAGAAGATCGGATTGCCCGACCTCCCTGGCCCCAGCGTCCTCATGCTATAGGATAAAAATGTGCTATCTTATACGGAACACTTTTAGGTCGTTAAAGACATCATAGAAACGAAATAGTCTTCCATACTTTGGGGTTTCCATTCCCCCTATTTATCTTTTTCTTTACTTTGTTTTCAGCCAAACTATTTCTGTTGCTATAGTTTCAGATCAAACTGCAGATTTACTTGACCATAAGTTCCCGTATACCTACCGTTGAGTAAGTGTATTACATCGCGATCTTGTTTTAATGGCGTATAACACATATATACATGTCAAGAAATAATAATCATATGTAGAACACATAGAGTCTTTGACATTCATCCAAACTAATAAATCGTTCATTTTTGTCAGTTATCCTTGATGTAACCTTATCTGAATTCCTCACTGAATCCTTTACGTATTTATACTGTGTAATTTGCAACAAAGATGGTCATTTCGGTTTAAAAAGCATTTTCTATTTATCAAACATATATATAAATTACTCTTACACTTTCGACTCCAATGGTGGTCTCACGAAATTAGGCAATTTGTATGACAGAGGTGTAAGCAATATCCGTTAGTTGGCACACATGGACTAATATATCATGATCGTCTGTTTAATGTCGCCTAGTGGAGGTTTAATATGAAAAAATGCAAAAGATTCTAAATTAAATGAGATCCAGATTAACTGATATTGATGTTAGGCAAGAAATAAGATTGCACGAGAAATAATTAGTTTCGTCCAAGACGTGCATGTGAAGAATGTATTGTGATATTGCCAGTTCGAATGTATAAATGCAACAAAAATGCTGAATGAACGACTGATTCACTGCCATAAGATAAAAATAAATTTAAACTTGTTTTGTTTGTCTTTTCTGTCTTAAAATTTTAAAAACAGAAAACGCAAACTAATATTAATTTGAATTTGTGTCGCCGGAGTCTGTGTTTAACGTTAAAACCCCATTTATGATTTAATTTGCGGATTGGGCAGAAAGTTCAATGTTTACAAAACACTAAATTAGTAAACACATTATGCGAATGGTGACACATTGGTTTAGTGCACACATTCGGCAGCCTTTCGACAAAATCATTTTATATAAAATTATCATGTGTACACAATGCGACGAAAAATCGACTTTTTCCAGGAACAATTAATCATATGTCACGTAAAAAATAACTGGTAATTGTATGTTATTTACAAGCCTCGATTTGACATCTGGCCATAGCAACCACTGAACGGATAAAAAATACGTCAAACAATTAACGCTGAAGACGAACAACGGGACACTGAAAGACGACAGAAACTAGCGCTTGGGATTTAAACCACCGGGCCGCTGATGGATGTGTGGTTAACATTCATCCATATATAACAAGGCTGAACTATTTAACAATCAAATTCAAAATAATTGTGCAATTGCAAGAGCCTTTGCAAGTTTAATACCTTTCCGATTGTGTTCCTTTTTGTGAATGAAACGAGCATTACTGGAACACACACCGTCCTTGTTTTGACTTTCTTAATTCACTTACAAACCACCATTTCTCTTGACACTATTTCCAGTCTTAACGCGAGCTGTGATGCACTGACGTTACATCCCAAATAATTGCTGTACTGACCAATTGCTATCTGAAACTTCAATAAATCGAATTTAAGTGAAACCTCTTATGATGTTGTTTTTTATGTTTCGTGACACTGTTTTGATTTGAGTTTAATGTTCCACTGTCAGAATGCTTAATTTATGCGTATTATTGTTAAGCATTTATCAATCCATACGTTATAATATGTTTTAGTTATGCTATCATATTTCAATTTGTCCCTTCATTTAAGGTAATATCCTTGCAATAAAAGTCACAATTTACTTTGGAAGTTCGTCTTGATCGCATGCAAGAAACACCATTGCATATTCCTGACTGTGGCGATGTTTTTTTATAACAAAAATGGTTCAACAATAATCACTGTAAAAGCGTCAAACTACTTTTAGTGTAATGTAACTTACATTATAGTTCTAATCAATTTAAAATATATGAAGTTTCCTTCATATATCATCCTAAACTCTATTGTGGGTACGCGTTATCCTTATATCAGTGTCTCTTTATCACATCGTTTGTATTGATGTAATATAATACTGTTTATCGTATAATTTAATAACTTTCATTCAAAATATAATAATTCGCTTATCAAATAATGCGATCAAGTGAGCCATA
This sequence comes from Dreissena polymorpha, assembly GCF_020536995.1. Classification (NCBI taxonomy): domain Eukaryota; kingdom Metazoa; phylum Mollusca; class Bivalvia; order Myida; family Dreissenidae; genus Dreissena; species Dreissena polymorpha. The sequence goes on along the minus strand of NC_068370.1, from coordinate 16,747,460 downwards.
AACTAGTATATGCTTTCTTGATGTATGACATGCTTTTGAACTTGCAGTTTGTTTTTAGTAACACCAAGACTTCAATGGAAACTTGACACAACTCATCATCGTAATTTATATACAATAACGTGTCACAACAATTTATTTGCGTTAACAATGTTTTGCAAATATTTGACACATTTGTTTTAAATAAGTTTAAATTTTTTAAATGACCTATGTGTATGCATGGAATGTTTGTTTATGTAGAACAAATTATTGTGTAAATATGCATTTGTTGAATTATTTTATAATTTTGATGTGTGTCATGTTTGATGCAGAAAGTAGACTGTCCAGATGCTTTAACAAATACAGAACATGTTTTGAACATTACATAAGTCGTGTTGTGTTTGTTTGCGAAAAGTAAGATACTACATTGTATTGTATATGATATTCGTGCATGAAAGAGAATGGGAGTATATTTTTGACATATCCGAAGTTAATTAAATGCTATTAGAAAATGAATAGTTTTCTGCAACGGCATTTATGTAACAAATTCTAAATTTGGAAAGCTGGGTCAAGCATGTTTGATTAATAAACGAATGGTAATATTAAAACATAAGTGTTAATCTTCATTGATTGTAAGGACCAAATGGTAGTCCTGTGTGACGATTATATTATCCTACGTATCCTTCGGAAACAATTTAGCCGTGCTATGAGAAAATGTGGGTTAAATGCATATGCGTTGAGTGTCTTCCCATATTAGCCTGCGCAGTCCGCACAGGCTAATCAGGGACACAATTTTCTGCCTCATCTTGATTTTTGCTGAGGAGAGAAGTTCGAAAATCATCATAAAAGCGGAAGTGGCGTCCTAGAATAGCCTATTCGGACCTCACATGCTAATATGGGACGACACTTTACGCACATGCATTAAACCCCCTTTTCGCAGAGTATGGCCCAATTATTGTTACTATCATCAAAACCTCGAGTTAGATGTGTCGTCACTACCTAGAGTCGTTTACCATTTGAGATTCACAGTGTACCAAAGTAACATGTAGCAATTTATGAATGATACCAACTGGTTACGATGCTTATCAACTGAAAACTATTAGTTTCCTTGGTTCCGATGCTTTCACAATTCTAGTTTCAATGGATACTATGATCGCAGACTGAATATGTGCTTGTTTCATTCACTTATTGTATTACACTCTATATAGAGCGCACATGCTAATAAACGTTTCTATAGCATCTGTCTACAGTAAATTTGGAAATCGCTATCGTGATACGGAGCATGTTTCACTGTGCAACAATCCAACAGTCTTCATTTGTGCAATTAAGATAAACAATCCGTACAGTTAAACGGAACGCATGCCCACCTAAATGCCGTCAATGAAAACGAACATTTAAACCATCATCTTTGTGCGATTAATTCATTAAGAAAGTACGTTCAATATCGTTCCCTCCCATTCTTTTAATTTCACGAATCAAGTGGAGCGTTAGTGGTGTGGCCTTAACATGTAATTGATGATCAAATTTAAACATGAGCGACGTTGAAGAACTAATATAAAATGAAAATTTGGTTGTTGTGCATGGAATGCTTTTCGCGATTGTAATTATATAATCAAGGCGCTGTAGGCACTGAATGTGTTCGCTGTTGTATAATCTTAGACGCAACTCAGTTTTCAAAACTATGATATAGTTTTTATATCGCAACTTTGAAATGACCACAACCCATTCAAATTTATAAAGAGTGTGTCTTAAACACAGGTCGATATGTGTTGTTTTTTTTTCAAATCATTGATACAGCTAAGCAGTGTGTACAGGCTTATCTTATTTGACGTGCATTAAGCCCCGTTTTCCCTGAAAGCAGCCAATATGTACAGATTTCAATGATAAACACTAGACCGGCCTACGTTGTCTTACAAGCTGTTAAATATACACTTTGTCCAGTACCAGTGAGAACAGGCAGATGCAGTGGTTACATCAGACGCATTAGCATTCATGTGTCGTCTGCTTAAATTTCATTGAGTAATCCACACAGGCAGTCAAGGGTTACGGTTCCTACCGTAGCTAATGCATACTGATTTGCAAAATTGCGTCTGCTAACGCTCAGAAAATATCAAAGCGCTAAAGGTACTGAAGTTGTTAACTGTTGTCGTCCTTGATTAGCTTGTGCGCATTGCACAGGCTAATCAGTGTGTACAGGCTAATCTTATTTGACGTGCATTAAGCCCCGTTTTTCCTGAAAGCAGCCAATATGTACAGATCTCAATTATAAACACTAGACTGGTCAATGTAGTCTTGCAAGCTTGTATATACATTCACTGCTAGAGCAGAATCATTTGTCGTCTGCTGCAGACAAGCAGAGGTAATCGTCCCTAGCAGAGTGAGTTGCGGTTCTTACCGTAGCTAAGGCTTCTTAGCACATACTGATTTGCAAAATATGCTCTGTAAATTTAGTCGGCCGCTAACGCGACCAGCTAAAAACGAAAACAAACGTTATTATGGCAGGCAGTAGGTGACATGCACTTATATTGTTATGTGTTAGAAGTAGTTTACGCCCAATATTTGTTATTAAAAAGTATTCTTACAATTATGTGATTATCAATGATGTATATAGGAAAAACTAGTATTGATTAATACTTAATTTAAGCAGAATACCAGAAAAAATTGCTTATTATACCAATCACCTGTGTATTAAATAAACAATACCTTTAATGCTTTAATGAAGTAGCGAATAAAAATAAACTGAAGCTTAATTAAACAAATTTACCTGTTTATATATTATTTTTAATTTATTTGCAAATTACATAGTTTCATTATCTTAACTCGATGTAGCACATATGATCTTACCTTTGCCAATTAGACTGTAATTTTGTTTTCAATTTTCGATATTTTTCTTTTTTTCGTCCCGTCAATTTTCGGATTGGTTTAACTGTGTGCCTTCATTCCATTCGACCTTCAATTACGTTCAAATGTCATGTGAAATGTACAATGTGAAGTGAAAGGGACCTCTTTTCCGCATTTAAGAATGGACTTCGAAATGAATTCCGTATTATTCAACGCAGGTGTCATTGTTGTTTTTTTTTAATCGAGTTTAGCTCGGACAAACTAGTACAATATTTAAGGTTAACCATGGTCACCTGTCGGACGGTCTAATACGGTTTTATTGTCCTTTTCGCTTTACATATCCACTTCCAATTGACCAGGGGTCAAGTAAATTGTTATGGCACTTGAAATTGGCATCCGTTAAATCGTCCATCGGGTCTTTTATTCAATCTTATTATAAGCGCGTCGTCGTGATCCTATGCCGTTTTAAGTGTCCAGATAATTTAGCTACACTTGCCACAATTGATGATACAATTATTCTAATTTCCTTTTGAACACGCTAAAGAGCAGGGGCGTAGCTAGAAATTTTTTAGTTGTAGGCCAGGATATGAAACATAAAAACGGGAGTTCCGGGGGTCCTCCCGCTCAAAATTGTTTAATCCTATAACGCCTGTGGTGAGATTTAAAGCATATCTACACAAATAATAAGATAAGAAAATATAAGACTTTGACCTGTATTTCTTTGATATTTTACTGTTTTACACCCCTACCCCCTCAGGGTCAACATTTTAATGCGTTTTTCGAAGTTTTTTTCATGTTTCACAAAAAAGTGTAGGCCCGGGCCCGCTGTGCCTTATAGCAGCTATGCCACTGAAGAGGCTACTAATCTTAAAGTGTATCCTATATAATTTTATTTAATTGAAGTAGAGCACTTTGCAGAATGCCCAATATATAGAACTAACGATATTCAGATCCAATGAACATACATTTTTGTTCATTTAAGAAAGTTAATTGTGTACGCATTCTTATTGTCATTTTGAGAGAGGAATTCTCGACCGTATAATAGAACTGTTAGACAGTGTAGCAATACGTTGTACTAGTTCAACGTTTGTTTTAGATGGCCTTGTTATGTACTGTTTTTTTGAGTTTAAATTTCCAATCTCGCGAGTGCACTAATTTAAGTATATCACATCATCACTGCGTAAAAGGATTGAAAAAGAATTTAAAATAATGCACCTACTAAGCAAATTTTTATCGTTATACAATATCCGACACAAATACTTTATAAGCGATGTTGATGACAGTCTGATTAAACTATTTAAGGGATTTGATAACAGATGTATTTCAAAAAATGTCATTTAACATGTTCACTAACAAATCCATAATGTTTTAAATAGTCTTAACAAATTTAATAAGTCAAAACGTTGAAACCGGGCTCTCTGGAAAAAAAGGCAAGTGCGTTTCAACGGCGCGCCACGCTTAGACGTTAGTACTATACGTATTTTCTAAATTTCGTGGAAAATCGTTTCACACACTTTTTCATTAAACCGATTTCGAATTAATAATTATTATTCAAAAATGGTAGGATGTTTTTATGTTTAGTGGTCGGTCGTCTTTTTCTATCATTTTTAAACATTAGGTGTTCAATCTGCGACATATAGTTTGAAAATCGTCATTTTACTAAACAGTTAAAATATCCCATTTATGCAATAGTTTTTATTTCCAACAAGGCAATTATCGAGAATCTGTCACAAGTGAATAATGTTTGAAATATGGTACCTTAATCATTATCGGCGTACAACACAATACAGGCCATCCTTTTATGGCGTTACCCACATCCAGTATTATATTTCAAACACGTTTACGTAAAGATAATCATTGTGTTCTTGCATCGCATTATTTTCCGACTTAATTGCATATGTTCAAAACGTCCAAACATTATCTTGTAAATAGCAAACAACTCACACAAAGAGACAAAATCGTGAGGAAAAAGAAAATAGAGTTATAGATCATAAGAACTCCTTGAAGAAATTCGTGAAAGAGCATTATATGTTGTTTCTTTTAATTTAAAGAATTCGTGGTATATACGGAATATTACGCTAGTCAATTGTTACAAGAGTTTGTATCACTCGAGTGGCTTGTGTGATGACGTATCACACGAGAGTCGGAGCCTCGAGTCTGATGCGAAATAGCACAAGCCACGAGAGTGCTACAAACTCTTGGAACAATTGCCTAGCGTAATATTCCTTTTATTATATACAACAACTAATGAAAACAGTTAACAATTGTATTTTTTACTTAAACAAAACTGACAAAACAATGGCTAAAACGGTACGCCATTGTTTATTTAAGACGCGTATGAATACAGTTTATGTCAATTAACGTTTAAACATTCGAACCGGGAAAACACAGGTTTCCGACACGCTTACCCTTAATGCCATCGTTTATCCAATGTTTATAACAATTAAGTTGACAACTTTAAATTTTGATCCGATGTTTATAACAAAAAACGTTGAAACGATATGCACTTCCACTTATATCTTCCATGTCTTTATCGAAACTTAGTTTAAACCACACTATTGTATTGTATTCCTATCGAAATATACATTTATGCATGATAAATACACACTCCAAAATACGTTTTGAATTCGTTCTATGTTTTAACAAATAGTTTACTGTTAAAAAACACAAAGTCCGACACGTCCGTAAATTCCAGAGTTTAGATATAACCATTGTGTTTCGTCACAAAAATGATCACACGATGTACTACGTAATATATTTCGTAATATGAAATATTTATATTTTCGGTGCGCGTAATGTGTCGTCATTAAATGGTTCGAAGTAGTCCGGCTAGTATGGTAATACGGAATTGGAAACAGCGAGTAGCGTAATACGGGATTTTTTTTTTCAACGATTGATACATCCTGTATTTTGTCAAAAGCATTAAACAGGTATATAACAAAAAGTCGTATGTAGTGTTTTGAAGAAATGTCCTCGTCATCTTTGAGAGCAAATGAATTTGACGCTAAAATAATATATTAACAAAACAAATTTTGACAACATGGCATGACATGTTGGAGAGGGAAATTTCCAGTCAAATAAGGCACATTATGCGTCTTTGAAACAACATGGGATGATTCGTGTGTTTTTCTTCTGTGTGAATGACCATCATTAAACAGAACTTGATTCGTTTTTATCCGTTTTTGCGGAGGTAAAAGGAGGTGTTAAATATAATATAACATATTTGTGATGTTTCGATGGTTTGTATCGCACGAAGTGATTTTGTGATGGTATTTTTCACGAGTGCGTCAGGTCAGGAAGTATACCCTATACCTTTGTTTAACGTTCAATCCACCAATCAGCAGTCGGTTTTACCGTAAAAAAATCGAAATTTCTTAAGTTATCTGTTAAAGCTATCAAAAGTATATTTAGAATTTGTTATCGTGATACGAAGCATCAGAGCTTTAACACACGCAAGTATATATTACTTCATAATGCAATCAGTTACACGCGTACTTATCGAATATATACCCGCCTTAAGATGTCGATGAGCAAGTGCATAGTTTAGAAAAAGATTGCATCTTTTTGAGCATAATACCTATGCAGGAGGCTTAAGTTGCTGCTAGTTTTCATGATATGACTTATTTTCACTGTTGTTTGTCTGGAAAAATGTGTTCTTAATTTAAATATATACTTGGTAATAACGTAGTGACCACAGGTTATCATCACGAATCGTCTTCTTATTTACTAGCGTAAAGATGAAACTGTTTTATTCATGATCAGGATAGTTTGTGTGTTTGTTACCATAGATGCAATATAACTTGAATACCACCCAACCACCTCGAGTAACTTGCCACCAAGTATGAGATTTTGCATATTAAAAAACTATTTCAATTCTAAATGTTGACAGATGAACAGATACTATGTTACTAAGATCGTTTGTTAGCTGTTGCGTTGATAAATCTAAATAGAATACAAAACGTATATATATATATATATATATATATATATATATATATATATATATATATATATATATATATATATATATATATATATATATATATATATATATATATATATATATATATATTACTTCTTTTGCGTAAAAACTTTACAATAAAATTCATTATATATGACAGATTATATGTCACAGGATTGTTCCATATTGTCCGTCCGTATAACTTTCATAGTGGATAATTCATGGCACATGTCATAATAATATAGGCAAAATTACAATTAGCCTCTGTGCGAATGATTTGTGTTTATAATGACGTGTTTTCCTGCATGCGTCATTAATTGGAACATGAGAAATGTTCAGTCTTTTTTTACAGGAAAACAAGTCACATTTATATATTTTCTTTCATTTTTATGAATTTTATCAATTCCGTATATGTTGCTTCTTTCGTAAGATAACTTATATTTATGAAAAAGTCATTAAAATTTGCAAATAATTTAGCAAAGCTAGACCATTTAATTTAGTAATATTACAATTAATTCAACTTTGAAATATAAAATAAACGTAAACTTTATGAACATGCACAATTATTAATGTATGGTCTACACACTGTAATGAATAGTTATCCTTAATGTTATTATATAATTTTCCAAACAATTCTTTTATTTGTGTATGAACTTAATGACGATTGAAATATGTAAGTATGGTGTACGTTTCTTTGATGACTGAAAGACATTATATTTAAAATGTTCATACTTTTTTGCTAAGGTTGAAACAAATAAGAAAATAAATATGACGTATTAAAGTAATACCCGATATATTATAAATGAAATCTACGAGTGGAATAGTTCAATTTATGCGATGGCGTAGAAGATAATATTTATTGCATCGAAATTGCTTTATATCGAAAGTAACATTTTAATTTTGTGTATGTTACCTATTTTGTCGCGTTGGATATTTGTAACATATGAAATTACGAAGATTTCACAAATTATTTAGCCGAGATTTGTCAAGTGGCGAACACGTTGTTTCTTTGAAATATACAAATGGGTTCGATGGTGAAGGTCTCAGGCTAGCCTGCGATGAACAAATTTGAATGAGAAAATTGACGTAATATCGCTTAGCGAGAAACTTGTAAACACAAAATAAACGATAACCAGAAAGAACAACCTACATATACGGCAGCGTTATTCACATATGAAGATGAAGCTATGCGTTCAATATTCAGCGCTGAAATATAGACCGAAAAAGAATTTTCGAGATCGACACAGTACATTATTTTCTTTGTCAACGGACACCAGCTTTGTTCTTAATTTCATTTTTAAATCTTGAGGCTGCAAACCACTGTGAATAAACAATACGCGCCATGAGTGAGCCTTTGAGAAAACAATCCCACGCTACAACTTAGTGATCATGAAACCATATCATAACTGCACGATTCGTGTATAGTTATTGAAACCAATGGATGCTTTACACTTATCCTACCATTACATTCATTCCGCGTATGACGTGAACCGTGCGTGATATTGACTATAAATGTAATTGATTATCAAATTTCAACATGAACTTCGTTTCATAACTTCATGCAAGCTTGTTTGATGTTTGCATGAAGTGGCCTTGTCAAATGTTAATATATTTCATAAAATACAGAATTTACTAGATCAAAAATGTGTGACATGTCCTCATATTTTAATATCCGGGTAGATATATTAGCCACATTTAAAGAAATAAGCACTCAAAATAATGACTTTATCACTGACATTAGTATGAATACGAGTTAAGGTCAAATAATATAAATACTTAATTTAAGCAGTATACCGGCATATTCGGCTATTTTGACCGAACGTTTTTGTGAAGGCGTTTTCAAATGACATAAGAATAATGATTTGTTTAAGTAGAAATTCAAAGAACAATGAATCAATTCATTTGACAATATATTTTGAGAATTGATTTGATTTGCAAATATAACTTATTGTTGTATCTGTATGTATATACAAAACGTTACTCTTTTATATATACTTCAGAACTTCACACATAAAATATAGAACATCTATTTAATTATGTTGGTGTTTATTTGTTAATTTGGATCTTTTGGGTAAACAAACTGCGATATCTGACAATGGACAACTGGACTGTCATATCGCTAAAATTAAACTCGTGTTGTTGTCCCTCGTCTTGTCTATTTAGGAATTGCTTTCTATGTGTGTCTTCATTTCGTGTCACTGTCAACGACTTTTAAAATAACAGGGTGTGAAAGAGACCATCTTGCAACAATACGAATTGGCTTCTAAAATACGCCCGTATCAATTCAGGTGTCATTTGAGTTTTTCAACCTAATTCTGCTCGGGCATACGAGAATAAAATGTAATGTACGAATGTGATCACTGTTGGATGTGATCAAGTTATTGTTCTTTAACTTGTTATTCTCTTCACATGGCCATTTTCATTTTACCAGGTGTAACGTTACGTTTTTATGACACTTGAATAGGGCATCTGTTAAATCGTCGAATAGTGTTTAATTCAATTTCATTCAGAATGCGTTGTAAGGTGTTTGAACTGTCCAGGCTATTGAGCCACGTTAGCCATCAGTGTTCATATAAATAATTTACTTAAAAAACTTGATGGTAACATTTTCTTTTAAAACAGGACAAAACACTACCCTATCCGTTATGGGTGTTTACTATAATAAAATGTAAGTGGATATATTTATCACGTGTGTAACATTAGTACCAAATATCATTTAGATAAAAACGACATGACATGCATATGTTAAAGTCTGTTCGCGTATATTCGAGGGAATTTGCAAACTTATTGTTTTACATTCTTTGGTCATGTAATGTTTCGAATTGTTAATCCCATTTCCTGAATATACTCATTTGCGACCGTTACCATCATCGATGTATTAATCATATCAAACATTTCTGAGTAGCAATTAACTCGATACAATACGATAAATATCATAGCTTATAAGTAAACACATGTTTATTCCGGGTAAAAAAATGTCTACCATGAATAACTTCAAAGAAGGAAGCTATTATGAATCTATTAAATGTGAATTTCCTTTGAAACAGGATCTCGTAATAATACTTGGTTCACAACACAATAAAGAACAGCCGTTTAATGACGCTGTTCTCGTTTTGGAATTTTGTTGCAAACAAAGTCGAATAGTTTCGTGTTCCGCTAGTTCTTAACGATATTGCAACCTAATTCTTGTATGACTCGCCATTGACAACGACCGTGAGAGATCTAGTCATTACAAACAAAATGAAATAAATAGTTAATGAGGAAAATAACCGATCAATGAATTTCTCAAACACCTTTCAAAATATGCAGCCGTTTACTAGAAATATTTAAAGAGACTGTGCCTACCACTTGGAACCGAAATGCTATATAAAGATCGACATTAATATTAAATTGTCAGCAGTGGTGCTGTAAATCAGTAATTTTTTAAAAATGAAATAACTGACACGTTTATATCAGAATCTTAACATGACCTAAGAAATCATCATCGATATCATATATTATGATAAACCCGCCAAATATATGTAGCTATGGCAACAAAACATTTTTTGAAATCGATTTTGCTTGTCATTGAAAATGGATTTTCATTGTAGTTGATAGGCAAAAATGAAAATCGATATCAGTTAAAATCGATTTTTGCTTGCAAAATCGTTTTGTGAACACGGGGCCTGATGATGAACTGCATGGAAACCTTTATCAAATGCTTTACATACCGCTGAATGTTTTTTAGCCAGGACATGCATACTTTTAGAAGTTTCCGGCAGCTGCAAAATGGAAAGCTATCAGGTTAGCCTTTTAAATTTAGATTATGTTTTCCAATACTTGCTGTAAGAACATACCAATCATATAATTCACGCTAGTGATTGAATCAATAACGTCAATATAGTGTAAATATTCAACAACATAAAACATTTCAACAATTCATTTAAGTATGAGCCTGAAAAGATTAACAGAAGATCGGGTGGCCCGACTTCCCTGGTCCCAGCGTCCGCAATGGCTATTAGAGATTAATGTGCTAACTTCATGATTCTTTCAATATGTTCAGTTTATCTAAATCATATGGAATAGAAACAAACAGTTTATATCTACCAGACATGCCTCAATCTGTGATCGTGTGACTACATAATGATCTATTTTTGTTTTGTCCTCGCTGTAACTGTCAAATACAATTTGATTACAAATAGGCATTCCATAGTTATAAATAAACATCTGTCCAGGAAAAGCTTTTTCAGAATAATGGCGTATTACAAGGGCACATCCGTATTTTGTTAATGTAGCTCTACATACATTGCCTTTGTAACTTTATGAGTTTTGGTTTATTTTTTATAGCAAATATGTAACAATTGACGAATTATAACAAATTATTAATTACACAACTTCCCACTGTTCAACTGCTGTACGTGCATGTTTCACATCAAATGATATTCATTATTTCAGGACTAAATCGCGGAAATAAACTACAGATCAATCTTCAGCTAACCTGTTCTGCATAAACTGGCAATTTTAAGCATTGTAATCGATAAATACATTGGTAGCAATACAATCAATACTATAAACTTGTCATACACATGCATCCACGACATTTTATATCTGTTTACGAATTTGTCTGACTACGACAGATTTCTACAGAACACATTTAGGCCGTTAAAAAATAAATAAAATAAACAACATAGTCGTCAATCTTTTTTTCCATTCCCCCTTAATGTCTTTGTCTATACAGTTTTCAACTAAACTATTTATGTAGCTATATTTTTCAAATTAATCTGCAGATTTTCTTGACTATCGGTTCGCTTATACCTACCGTTGAGTAATTGTATCACATCGCGATCTTGCTATAATGGCGTAAAACACATATATCCATGACAAGAAGTAATTAATCATATGTAGAACACATAGGGTCTTCGACATTCATCCAACATAATAAATCCTTCAGTCAACATTCGACAGTTAATCTTGATGTAACCTTATCTGAATTCCTCTATGAATCCTATACGTATTTATACTGTGTAATTTGCAACACAGATGGTCATTTCGGTTTAAATAGTATTTACTATTTTACAAACATATATATAAATTACTCTTACACTTTCGACTTCAATGGTGGTCTTGAGAAAATAGGCAATTTGTATGACAGAGGTGTTAGCAATATTCGTTAGTTGGCACACATGGACTAGTATATCATGATCGTCTGTTTAATGTCGCCTAGTGGAGCTTTAATATGAAAAATGCGAAAGATTAAAATAAGATCCAGTATAACTGATATTGCTGTTAGGCAATAAATAAGATTGCATGAGAAGGAATTAGTTCAAGACGTGCATGTGAAGGATGTATTGTGATATTGCCAATTCGAATGTATAAATGCAACAAGCATGCTGTATGAACGACTGATTCACTGCCATTAGTAAAATAATCAATTTAAACTATTTTGTGTTTGTCTTTTCTGTCTTAAAATTATAAAGACATAAAACACAAACTAATATTAATTTAAATTGGAGTCGATAGAGTCTGTGATTCATATTATAAACCCATTTATGATTTCATTTGCGGATTGGGCTGAATGTTCAATGTTTACAAAGATACACTAAATTAGTAAACACATTATGCGAAATGGTGACACATTGCTTTAGTACAAACATTCGGCGACCTCTCGACAAAATCATTATATATTATTATCTTGTGTATACAATGCGCCGAAAAATCGAGAATGATTAATCAGATGTTATGTATAAAAATTAACAGGTAAACGTCTGTTATTTACATACCACGATTTGACATCTGGCCATAGCAACCACTGAACGGATAAAAAAAATACGTCAGACAATTAACGCTGAAGACGAACAACGGGACACTGAAAGATGACAGAAACTAGCGGGGATCGAAACCACCGGGCCGCTGATGGATGTGTGGTTAACATTCATCCATACATAACTAGACTGAGCTAGTTTCCAATTAAATTCAATTAATTGTGCAATTGCAAGAGCCTTTGCAGGTTTAATACCACTCCGATTGTGTTCCTTTTTTTGAATGAAACGATCATTACTGGAACACACACCTTCCTTGTTTTGACATTCTTTGTTCACTTAAAAACAACCATTTCTCCTGACACTATGTCCAGTTTTAAGGCGAGCTGTGATGCTCTGACGTTACATCCCACGTAATTTCTCTACTGACCACTTGCTATATTCAACTTCAATAAATCGAATTGAAGTGAAACCTCTTATGATGTTGTTTTTTATCATGTCACTGTTTTGATTTCCATTTTGATGTTCCACTGTCAGAATGTTTAATTTATGCGTATTATTGTTAAGCATATATCAATACACACGTTATTATATGTTTTAGTTATGCTATCATATTTCAATTTGTCCCTTCATTTAAGGTAATATCCATGCAATAAAAGTCACAATTTACAAAGGAAGTCCATCTTGATCACATAAAAGAAACACAATTGCATATTCCTGACTGGCGATGTTAAAATTGCATAATAAATGCATTTTCTCATTAAAGTTTATATAAAAGTTAGTGTTGTTATGCCAATATTTTCATTATTATTGTTTATTTACTTTATACAAAAATATTTCAATAATAAACTCAGTAAAAGCGTCAAAATACTGTAAGTGTAATGTAACTTACATTATAGTTCTAATCAATTAAAAATATATGACATTTCCTTCATCTATCATCCGAAACTCTATTGTGGGTACGTGTTATCCTTATATCAGTGTCTTTAAATCACAACATTTGTATTGATGTAATATAATACTGTCTATCGTATAATTTAATAACTTTCATTTAAAAAATAATGATTCGCTTATCAAATAATGCGATCAAGTGAGCCATAAACTAGTTTATGCTTTATTGATGTATGACATGCTTTTGAACTTGCAATTTGTTTTTAGTTACACCAAGACTTCAATGGAAACTTGACACAATGCATCATCGTAATTTATATACAAAAACGTGTCACAAAAATTTATTTGCGTTAACAATGTTTTGCAAATATTTGACACAGTTGTTTTAAATGAATTTTAATTTTTTAAATGACCTATGTGTATGCATGGACTGTTTGTTTATGTAGAACACATGAAATGTTTAAATGTAGAAAACATTATTGTGTTAATATGCATTTGTTGAATTATTTTATCATTTTGATGTGTGTCATGTTTGATGCAGTCAGTAGACTTCCAGATGCTTTACCAAATACAGAACATGCTTTGAACATTACATAAGTCGTGTTTTGTTTGTTTGCGAAAAGTAAGATACTGCATTGTATTGTATATGATATTCGTGCATGAAAGGGAATGGGGGTACATTGTTGATATATCCGAAGTGAATGAAGTGCTATTTGAAAATGAATAGTTTTCTGCAACGGCACTTATGTTTATTTAACAAATTATAAATTTGGAAATCTGGGTCAAGCATGTTTGATTAAACAACGAATGGTAATATTAAAACATAAGTGTTAATCTTTATTGATTATATAGAGGATATTTGTTAGATTCGTTGGATTATCTATTTTAATTCACGAGTGATCATAGAAAATAATATTTTCACGAGTGGCTCAGCCACGAGTGACAATATATATTTTCTATGATCATAAGTGAATTAAAATCGATATTCCACCGAATCCAACACATTTTCTTTTTATTTTATGCCTTTTTCACAGTGTATATACATTATTAAAGAGTTTAACTAAAGAAATTCGCAGGGATAATGACGACATTACGTAAAAAAAATGACGTCATTTCACAGTAAACAGTGAAAATTATCGATAATTTTCACTGATAATTTTCACTGTTTGAAACAGTGAAATTATCAGTTTTAATTCACTGACATTTCTCTATAAACCACCGGAAAGCTTAAAATAAAAGGACATAATGGTAGTCCTGCGTGACGATTATATTCTCCTACGGCAACAATTTAGCTGTGCTATGTGAAAAGGGGGTTTAATGCATATGATATGCGTTAAATGTCTTCCCAGATTAGCCTGTGAAGTCCGCATATTCTAATCAGGGACGACAAATTCTGCCTCAACTTGATTTTTGCTACGAAGATACTTTCTTTAAACGAAAATTATCATAAAAGCGGAAAGTGTCGTCTCTCACATGCTAATCTGGGACGGCCCTACACGCACCTGCATTAAACCCCCTTTTCACAGAGCATGGCCCAATTATTGTAACAAACATCGAAACCTCGGGTTATATGTGTCGTAACTACCAATAGTAGTTTACCATTTTAGACAGCCAGACGCGTAGCAATTGATGCACGATACCGACTGGTTACGATGATTTCCGACTGAATATTTTTAGTTTCTTTGGTTCCGATGCATGCACGATGAAAATTTGCTAGTTTCAATGGCTACGATGATTTCAGACTGAATATGTGCTAGTTTCATTCACTTATTGTATTACCCTCTATCGAGACGCACATGTTAATGAACGTATCTCTAGCATCTGTCTGAAGTAAATTTGGAAATCGTTATCGTGATACGGAGCATGTTTCACTGTGCAACAATCCAACAGTCCTTAATTGTGCAATTAAGATAAACACTCCTTACAGATAAACAGAACGCATGCCCACCTAAACGCCGTCAATGAAAACGAACTTTGTGATTTAAAGTCTACGACTGTTTCAGTATAAGAAAAGCAAAACTGCTTACAACTCCATTTAATTAGTTACACATCACCACATTTTATTTTTACTTTTACAGACGACTTTGAGAAGATCGAAATTGCACAAAGTTAGTATTGATTATTAATGCATACTTGATTAAGCTTTTTCCTTTTCGTTTTCCATGTAGTCACACTGTTTTTGCACAAAAACTTCACGTGTCATAATGTTTTAATATAAAATATTGTACAAACGAAATGCTACGGTATAAATCCTAATTATGCTTCCATACTAATTGTGTTTTTATCGCAGCAGTGGCATATGCTTTTACTTCGTTAAGCAAATTTAGCTTTGCTAATTATTTCCATTTATACTTTATTTTTGAAGGAAACATTCTCTTATTGAACAAATGAATTTTTTTTTTTTATTTTTTTTTTGGGGAGGGGAGGGGGCATATTATATCTGTGACATCGGAATTATTTTTATTATATTTGCGGAGTCATATAATACGAAGCAGCGTGATATTGCAATTGTTAAAACGTAAGTCCCGAAGGTAAACAACGACACCATAGTTTATTACCAATAAACAAAGGAACATATGTTTAAGTCCAATGAATTTACTGTTCTGGAAGCTTCAATTACCTTATTACGATGAAACATCGGTTGTTTACACGGATGTGTGTGTAATGCTGGTACGTTACACATATGTAATCACAGGATTTGTCTGTAAGATTTTTTTTATTCTTAAATAAATTGAAATTTTATAATGTTTTCTTTTTCAAAAAGGCGTACGTCTTTATTCTATCCTGTTCCCATAGTTAACACGATTGGTATTAAACTATAATACCAAACGATCCAGAATATCCGTTCCCGTGTTAACTATGTTAACCCATTTATGCCATGACTCTACCATCCTTCAAAATTGGATCAATTTATTTAAAAAATTAGGGATGTCTAGTATACTAATGTCTATATTTAGACTATTTCTTATATAAATTCCTTAAAGGAAACAGCGCAGACTCAGATGAGACGCCGCATCATGCGGCGTCTCACCCAGTGGGCATCAAACGTTGCTGCAACGTTGTATTTAGGTTGCATTCGAACGCTGCAGTTTGGTTGTGCAAATGGTCCAAATGAAAGTTTTCCCGACGTTTTTTCCCAACGTTGCTGCGACGTTTTTTTCCCAACGTTGCTGCGTTGCATTTAGGTCGCATTAAAACTCAGTATTTTTAAATTCTAATTTTTTAACAATATAAAATTAAAAAAATAATTACTACCAACCGCTTTTTCGATAAGTATCGGCAGTTATGGACATAAGCGAATTCGTTTCTTAGAAAGAACCATTATTTTATGTCTATATAGGATTTTAATCAAACGATCCCCGAGTGGGATTCGAACCCACCAATTCCCGATCGCTAAGCGGATATCCACTATACCACGGCGACAATTGAAAGTTTCAGATAAAAATGTTGAAAAATTTTTTTTTGTTAAAACTTTGAAACTAGATTCTACCATCTTAATGCATAACTTAACTTAAACATAAATTTGAGTTAAAGTTCATCTTTAGCATCTTTAAGTTTAAGCAACTGATCTGTAAAATTTAAAAAATTGAATTTCTCAAATTTACAAGAAATCATACTTTCATTGAAGCTACGATTCCTACTCGGGGAGCGTTTTATTATCGCCTCTTTAGACACCAAGTACTGGTTCTTTCTAGGAAACGGACTCGACAATGTGCATATCTGCCGATAATACTCGAAAAAGCGGTTGGCAATAAATAATTTTTGTTTATTTTTTTTATTATTAAAAAAATAGAATTTAAAAATACTGCGTTTTAATGCGACCTAAATACAAAGTTGCAGCAACGTTGGGAAAAAAATGTCGGGAAAACTCTCATATAGACCATTGGTACAACCAAACTGCAACATTCGAATGCAACCTAAATACAACGTTGCAGCAACGTTGGAAAAAAACGTCGGGAAAACTTTCATATACACCATTGTGACAACCAAACTGCAACGTTTGAATGCAACCTAAATACAACGTTGCAGCAACGTTGGGAAAATCGTCGGGAAAACTTTCATATACACCTTTGTGACAACCAAACTGCAACGTTTGAATGCAACCTAAATACAACGTTGCAGCAACGTTGAAAAAAACTTCGGCAAAACTTTCATATACACCATTGTGGCAACCAAACTGCAACGTTTGAATGCAACCTAAATACAACGTTGCAGCAACGTTGGAAAACAACGTCGGGAAAACTTTCATATACACCATTATGACAACCAAACTGCAACGTTTGATGAAACGTCCGGGTAATGTTTTGTATGCAACGTTGTGGCAACGTTCGGTAATGGTTGCCGACGTTGCGACCTAAATATTACGTTGCCACAACGTTCGCACAACGTTTGATGCCCACTGGGCATCTGGGTCTACGCTATTTGTCAATGCATTTTTTCTAGACGCTTGGCATACATGTTTTTATCATGATACTCAGGCCACTGATTACAAAATATGTAACACATTGTAAGACCTTATGCACTATTTATTATGCTGTGTCAGGTGCGTATAAATTGGTTATTCATGAATATTGTAATAATTAATTAAACCAAAACACTGTTCTTTGTGTATTAATCTGTTTAAAACGAAAATCTTGTTCTGATTCTAGCCATGTCACTTATTAATAAAATCGAGCATGACTGATAATTAATTACGCAGAGAGATTTTTATGTTATTAAAAACTTTAATAAATGAAGGTTATTATTATAAATGCCTGTCCTAAATAAGTTGAATGTTTGTTTTAAACCATTATCTATTTGTAGAGACACGAATGCGTACGGGGGGCAATACATTAATTGTCCAACAATGGGGATATACAAAAGTACATTCATCTATGATTATTATCAGTTAAAGAGCTAGTGCAAAAATCAAACATACGCCGATAGACACTAAAATATGATTATTCTGAGTACACAAACTAAAGTGATGACTTAACACTGTATTATTATCCATACTATGAAAACCTATCGATAATACCAAACCATATGTCCTTTAAGCCAGAAGTGTCTACAATACTTAATAGCGTATACACATCTTCTATTTCTGTATACAAAATGTAGATGGGAGCAATGCAGAAAAACGTATTTAATAGATGTGTTGAATAATAGAAAATGCATATATGGGGATTATAAGAAATACATTTAAGTGTATGATTGGTAAACATTGAATATGTTTGCATTGAAAAAATATAATGATAATATTATTAAAAATGATATATGTGGGTGAACTATATAATAAGAACACAGACATTATCGACAGATATTTTGCATACATAAACAATATTTAAAAAACCTTTAAGGTATTTACTAAAGTAAATAGGTTATTTACATGTATTATATATGTATGTATCCATGGTGTCACACCTTAGTATAATTTTTAATTATAAAAACGATCCGAGGTTGAACATCGTACAGGCTATAATTCTCAGGGTTATTACTTCACGCAGTAAAGTATCTTTCCTAGTTAAAGATTATATGATCGTATTTATATAAGTGTAATAAACATTTATTCTCAGCTCCTTAGACTGCACTGTTTGTATGATATAGATACCAATTGTATTTTTTTAAAGCCACATCCTTCGTTGCTGTATTATTACTTACACAGCCTATTACTGATCAGGCACGGTGTTATACAGGGTCAGTAAATTAATATTGGGCAAGAGTGAAGCTCGAACCCAATATACAATTGTACACGTACTACCCTGTATCAAACGGTGCTGGATCAGTAAGGGCCATGTTACAAATGTATCTTACAGAGTACCCTTCGTTTTTCAACATCACCGTAATAACAGTGGCAAAGTTCGATATTCTGTATTATATAACCTCGTCGTGCCTGTTATCCCTGACGTCATTGAACGTTACTAGCCTAAAAGGAAAAAGCCACATACCCAATATAGAAAAATGCAGAATCAGCACGTGATTCGGGTGAGCAAATCAAAAGTATGTACGATGTGAGATCAATGTATATTAGTTCGCAGCTAACTGTCAGCTAGGTCGAACCTTTGAAAATCGTTTGACCGATGAAAGTCAATGGTCTTCGGTCATTAATAGTACCCCCGTTCTGTATAATTGAATTTTTTTACTTTTTTCAAAACGCGCAAAAATTTGAGTTGCATCATCTGTTTATATTGTGTATAAAAGTACAGAATAAAATGCATGCGATGTGTCTTTGAGTGACCCCGTTACAATAAATAATGTACAAATATGCACCCGAATAGATTTCAGCATAATTAAATTTGCCAATAGTGTGTTACTGTTGTATACTTATTATAGTATGCATACTACCATGAATAGATGTTTGGGACAAAAATCAAAGCGCTGAAGGCACTGAAGTTGTTCGCTTTTGCATAATTTAAGACGCAACTCATTTTTTCAAAATTTATCGCAAGTTTGAAATGAACACACGCCATTCAAATTTATAAAGAATTTGTCATAGCGCACGGGTCGAGATTTGTTTGCACTTTTTATCATCCTATTTATTTCATAGAGACAACTTACACAAAATAACAGCAACATGGCCGTTTTTGGACGTTCTGAAAGCATAGAAAGTATGACGAAAATTGTAATGAGAACTGAATATAAAGACAATTTGCAATCACCATCATATTAAATGAATATTGTTGAAATAATGAATACCTATCTCACTAGGAATATAATGTCATGATGAAAATTCCCTGTACAAATCTTTAAATTTTTGACATCATATACAAATTCAAAATATACAGTTAGATAATTGATGAAAATAAATAAAACACTAAATCTGCGAGCAATACTTTTTACTCACGAATTAGGTAGTCAAAACGACAGCCCTGTTGACCCGTACTTTGTTGTTTATTCATTACTTGTTACCCTAGCAGTTCACATGGTGTCAACAACTCTGGCCTAAACATAGGTATAAAGCACTAATGCGCGTTTTGGCATAGCTGTTTTACCCAGCTTTTCACCTTAAATGACTTTTACTTAACGCCTGCAGACACGCATGAATATTTTCGAATTTTTCATAGGCTGATTCGAAATTATACCTCTGAACTTTGGCTACATCACCGTGTCTGTGCTCAGCGCAAAGGATGTAGCACTGTTCAGTGTAAGAAATTCCGGATGTTCAAACGACACAAATTGTGGCCCAGTTACAATTACGCGTTAAAATCCATCTCGCAGAATTTCAGGGTCAGTACTCGTTCACTAAATCGTCCGGGGTTTATATATATGACTATCGATAAACACAGTTTTGCTTTCAAGATGAGAAAACAAACATTACCGAAACAGTATAGTGTCACGATAAGAGTAAAATCTTTTAATTATCCAACCACAATGTTTGCCGTGCTCGGTCAGCACGTCTGGAAATCGTTTCTGGACGCATGGAAAGGCTGTCCTTATTTACAAGTTTGCTATTTTGAATTCAATTTCGTATCGAAAAGCATTGTATATATGTATATATATATATGGGCGCATATGGAATAAGACCCATTTTCGCATGATGAGGGTCATTAAATATCTCATTGCGAATTGTATATGGCACATTTTAGCACAATGCTTTTCGATACGAAATTGAATTCAAAATAGCAAACTTGTAAATAAGGACAGCCTTTCCATGCGTCCAGAAACGATTTCCAGACGTGCTGACCGAGCACGGCAAACATTGTGGTTGGATAATTAAAAGATTTTACTAAAATCTTAATTATTAAAAGATATATATATATATATATATATATATATATATATATATATATATATATATAGCCCACTCATCCTGCGCATCTCTAAGTCTGGTCAGGAGATACATAATGAGACCATAACACATTGAGTGATTTTATAGCGAACAGCATCGCCTCTGACCACTCTTTGCAAATGCACATGTTGGATTTT
Organism: Dreissena polymorpha; assembly: GCF_020536995.1. Lineage (NCBI taxonomy): Eukaryota > Metazoa > Mollusca > Bivalvia > Myida > Dreissenidae > Dreissena > Dreissena polymorpha. Next base: position 16,726,148 of record NC_068370.1, on the reverse strand, counting down.
AGATACGCTGGCCGAAACGCATAAGACCTATATTCGAATGACTCGGCTATGAACGTGTGATTTAAATGTGTCGAAAGAAAACTGCGTTTAAATCAAATATTAGTATACGATATATTTCGATAGTGAAGAAATATACTCATAATATGGCATGTGAGGACACATATGATGTGCACTCCCGTAGTATAATTTTTATCTACTTACACTAGTGTGGGGTTTGACAATGATAACACACATTTCATGTGGTGAATATGCGACTAACAAGTGAAAAAACAACAACACAATAGTTAAACTTTTGTTTTCAATTTGTTTATTTAGAAACGTAAATTGCAAACTTTATTTCAAAGTAAGCATTTACGCCGACTACCTTTTTAAAAGATATTTCTTGTTATATTTAGTTAATTTTTAATATTCTGTTTTAACGATTATAAAGCACTTTTGAGGTTGTCTATAGTATACCTGCAGTAATTGGCGAAATCATGTTCAACGTTTTATATTAAATTGACAATTGTGAATATAAACAAGCTTAACATTCTACTATTGCGTTGTAAGCACCCGTAAATACAAAAGATCACCGCTATCTGTTGAGAACAAAAGTGTGTGAATGTAAGAGTTTATTTACAGGTCATCGCTGCATCTTCACGACTACCTTATGTGCTGACATGCGTTGAGAACAAAAGAACGTTTCCCAGAAATATCAAATTTAACCCCGCTCTAGAAGCATCAACGATGTTACGAAACAGATATTTTTTGTTATACTTAATTGTTTTTTCTAATCGGTTTTAGCGATTATGAAGCATTTTTGTTGTTGTCTATCGTATCCCTGAAGTTATTGTTGAACTTATGTATGTTCAACGTTTTATAAATTGAGAATATAAACGAGCGTAACCTTATACAATTGCGGTGTTTTCCTGAATCTATTAATAGCCTCAGATTATGAATGACCTGTACTACGTCAGTAAGACGCAGCAGATAGTGGACTATTTTAATCATTCATAAATAATCTCTTCCGCGACACGTATTATACAACTATTGTATATTGATTATTTTCTATATAAGCTCCGTTAAAAAATATTTCATTTAACACGATATTCACATACTGTTTCCATTTGTGAATGAATATAGTTGAAGAAGACAAACCTCTTGCATAAATTATACAACTCTTTCTCGTGCGGATACGGAAGTAGTGGCGGGTGGTAGGCTTTCCGTAGATAACAGCGAACTGATTTAAAATTTTCGTCAACAACATTAGCTGTTCGCTACGCTAATAACTAAAATCTGATTTCATAAATAAGAGAAAATCGTATTCAAGTTTGAATTATGTATATATTTCAATACACTTTCCAAAAGATAAATTTGCTGTTTGATGGCACATATTTAATGTAATTTATCCTTAGAAGATGCACACGTTCAATCACGTCCATGGAGGTTTTAACAACACATCAACATCTCATTTAGATTTGCAGCCGCTACCAGAAAAATTCGTATTTTCGCAGTTGTGAAGTTGATTGGTCATTTATATTAAAATGTTAGAAACGCTGACTATAAATTATATAAAATGAAAATTCTGTAATAGTAAAACAGATACAATAGTAGTATGAAGATTTAATAATATGAAACATACGTACTTGTATAATGTTTATTGACACTAAACTATGTATATTACCGAAGTTTATTTAACATTTTTATCCAAAAATAAAAGTAACTATACAATATTTATTTAAGTATTTATAGTTTAAGTTTGTACAATAAAATTGAATACCTCATATAAATAGAAATATAAAGGTATTATGATGAAAAGTTCTACAAATATTATAAAAACATCAAATATTTTATTTGCAGTATATGGCACACAAACAGAAAATAATTTCTCCTTTACCTGTGTAATAAAATGGAGTTTCTGCGTGTTCAATAGTAAGACAGTTATTAATATACACGATATTAAACGAATATAACGCGATGTACAGGTAGTATGAAAACATCATGTTGTTTATAATACCATTGGTTAATGTATATTGTAAAACATGCGTTTCGGTAATTAATTCCTTTGTCATAACTAATTGTTCTTTGGAAAATATATGTATACTAATTTAAGTTAAGAACATGAAATTGCATTTATTTTATGACAAAAGTATTAGTTCAATTAAGTATGTATAATCATGATAAACTATTGTTATATGGACACGCGAAAAAATATGGTTATTCATTGAGATGGTCTTCCAGGTATATCGTTTGCAAACATTGTTCGTTAATATAGAATAAACACGGTATATGTAATACGCTTATGTTTAATCTCAGTAAAACGTGTGACCATCAGATTTTTTAACTGTAAAACTATGAATATTATATTTGAATTGACACAATACTGTTATATGTTGAACACAAATCAATGAATTGTAATGTAACTTCATCGCTAGTTACTGTAAAGAGTTTTTCAAACTGAACAAACAAAGCCATCAATATAGAATATGTTGTTTTAGCATTTTCAATTAATTGACTCGTTTACTATAATTTTACCCTTTACAACAATTACTATTTGAATATCCCATACTAGTTAACACACCACGTACAAACTATATGTGAATATGCAGATACATAGATCGTGATTAGACTTAAAAATTGTTCCAAGTATCATAATCTTAACAAAAAACTTTTACACATTAAAACATGTGTTTTAATATACATTTAATACAGATTGATGCATATTTACCTCTTCACAAAATGAATTCTTAAACGACTCTCATATCTTAATTATACATTGAAAAGTTAAGAAACGTTTTGTTGAAACATATGCTTTTTCGGCTGCAATAAACACGTTAAATAGCTGAAGCTGCGTGATTACAAATGCTAAGCACTGAGTAACATTTCGAATCCAACCCATTTAAGCATTATAATGAAGCAACACATTTGATAAGTGTTCGATACATTTTGAGTGGTAGACCCTCCGTATATATGAAAATTATTATATTTACAATAAACGTCAATGGTTCCACACATTCAAGCTCTCAAGAACTTAAGCATGCGTGGCTTATGTGTGCACTCTTATAATAATGAAAACCTTTTGTTCAGTAAATAGTACTGTGGTTAATGGTTTTATGGTTTAGGTACGTCTGTGTTTGTCAATTTATTCGTTGAACGCATAATGTGTGGTAGAGTTGTGTTAATACATCCCATTTTCGATGGAATATCATGTAGATTTATCCATTGTTCTTTAGTCCGCCCCTCTGTACGTCCGCCCATCCATGAAACAGTACTTCTTTCCGTCCCTCTTTCCGAAAGTCGTATATTTGTGTATAACGTATTGCTGCTGGAAATTGTAAATGTGTGCAAGTCATTTTTGGGGGGATGGGATGCTTTTGACATGAACGGGGTAATGGTCCCTTAAAAACGCATATGTTTATCTCATTTCGCGCTTTACTTGTAAAAGTTTGCTAATTTTCTGAACGAAATAGTTGGCAGGTTATTTTAAAGATTATACGGGGACTTTCCAACTCCTCTACATGAAACGCAATGAGATCTTTCAAGGAAAAACAGGACAAATGATTGATGACAATAAGTCGTTATATCAGAAAATGAATCATTTAAGTAGAGCGAAAGTGTTTCCTACGTTTTATGAATTCAAACAATACAAGTTTCAATTATATCACAAGTGTGCAAGTAAATGAAGGTTAAATGAATTATTGTTTTAATCTTCGCCATAAATAATTTAGCCAAAAACACTAAATAAGAGTGTTAAATTTTAATTACATTTTTTGCAATTTCCAAAGACTCCGATAATATAATATTTTTTCTTAACTTCAAACGTTCAATATATTGTTATTCATAAATATACATTTTGTCAATAGTTAGTGTATTGTTAAACAGCATAATATAATTTTTAGAACCATATTCGCATGATGTCGCTCATAGTATGCAAACAGTTCTTACACAATTATTAAAAATGGTAGGAATGTAAAGGTCACACACAAATATGTATGCGTAATATCAGAGGTTTTGTTTCCTGAAACAGCTCCAGGAGAGGTACAAGTTCTGGTATAATACATGTTGCCATGTTGCTGGGATTTGTAAAGCATGCTGGAGGATTTCAAACCGTCTGACTTGAACAGTAATCAGATGTTCTGAGAAAAAAACACACATGATTAATGGCAATAAGTCATTACATCTAGAGATAAATTGGTTGGTGAGAGCTAATATTTTACTTTTCCATTTGTAATAAACAACCATGACATTAATTGAACGATTTGAAGTGCACAATTACAAGACGAAATATGAATAACATCTAATAAGATTATGCATGCAAAATAACATTTAATATATGTCGATAATTATTGAGAAGGTAAATTATCGACAACTTTTATCACCGCGTGTTTAATGTAGTAATCAGTATGTTACTATATGTTTCTTAATTATCTATATTTCATGCCAGTATCATCCTGGTTTATCGTATATAATGACTTTAGATGCGTTTAAAATTTATTTTACTACACGGCAGATGCATTTCTGGGAAAAGCTATATAATACAAGCAAACAGAAGCAAAATTTCGACGTTTAGTTTTTTCTGTGATGATAGTTTACCCACGGTCTGTAGAGTTTATAGCATTTATCAAGAACTGTCTTAAGAATGAATCAAGAATTTAGTATGTCTATGTTGCAATATTTTAAAAGAATACTTTTCTGTGTAAATCCATTTCAGAGAACAGATAAGTAACAAGAGTTCCGCGGTCGGAGACATATACCCCCCTCCCCCCCCCCAAAAAAAAACAAACAACAACAAGGCTTTTAACTAGTGACCCCAATGTCGATAAGGATCCTCTACTGTTGAGGGCAAATGTACTTTAAAGTATGGGCCATTCGTTAACGAGATATTAATCGGAAACAATTTTCACACTTATTGTGACAGTGACCTTGACAATTGACCTAGTGACCCCAATTGTGTTGTGGGTTATATAATGCCTAAGGCCAATGAAAATTGGAAGTATCAAGCCAATCGGTCGATTGGTAGATTTGTTCACGAGTTTATGATCGGGAACGATTGTTATACTAATTGTGACAGTGACCAGGACCTTTGACGTAGTGATCCCAATTTCAATAGGGGTCATCTACTGTCCAAGACAAAAGCATTTGGAAAATATCAAGCCAGTCGGACAATTGGTTGACGAGTTAGTAACCGGAAACGATTTTCACACTTATAGTGACAGTAATCTTAACCTTTGACCTAGTGTCACCAATTTCAATAGGGGTCATCTACTGTTCAAGGCCAATGCATATGGGAAGTATCAAGTCAATCGGGCAATATGTTGACGAGTAATTGACTGAAAACTATTTTACATTAGTTCCTTCCATGTTGATTAGTATAATACTCTATACTTTATTAATTGATCTGCAATAAACCCATGATTTATATGAATAAAAATAAAAGATATCTTTGTAAAATACAGAAAAGGCAAACATACGTTGTTATTATTAGATGATCTCCATTTATATTGACAAGTATTGCAGAGAACTGTTTTAATGTAATGATGTCATATATCTCGAAGGTCGTTGATTCGTTTATAATTAAATATCATATCTGTATCACAGTGTGATCATATATGGATAAAGCAAAACTAATAGAAAAAAATGCGATATAAAAAGTCCGAGATAAAAATTGATCACACCCAAACTCCGCGATAAAATGATATGCAATGCAACTAAAGATTTGTGTTTGTGATATTGTTATAATAATTAATTTCATTTTTTCATATTGTTTGTACAGCTTTTACCTACCAACTGGTATTTCCGAGCTATTTATATTTATGTGCAGACAGAAAACATAAATCAACGTCCCTTAACGATTTATTGCATGATAATTAAACTATCAAATTCAATATGCAACGGAGATGCAACCATCTGGTAGAAATAAAGAACCGCGGTTTATCGGTAGTAAAGTGAAGCGAAGAACCTACGAAATTCTCTGCCGCGTTGAACATCGAGCTAGCTGTTAATGAAAGACAGTTAAACAGTTATTCAGTGTCTAGCGATCTTAAAAGAAGGATATCAAAGGGACGGACTGCAGACATATTGGGTGAAAGAGTTATGACTTTTTTTATAATTGACGCGTTTAATGTCTTCGAGCAAAACGTTGCTCAGAGGTAATAGTGTGCGATTATATGTGAGGAACGACTATTAGGAATTGGGATTTAAAATTTCGTGTAAGTAAGAAAAGGGTAAATATTGTCGGTGTTGTGTGTATGCGTATCTTATAAAAAAGAGAATTATTTCGATTGCAGTGTAAACAATAAGGAACTACGGGATTATTTTAAGGATATTCGAGTCATTAATCAAACTGGTAAGAACAATTTACTTATCTTCTAAATGCTGATGTTTAATGTTAAACGTTATGGAAATTATAAACAAAATGCATTATGTTTTGTATTGTAAATAACTCCAAATTTAAAATTATGTCTTTACCTTATTCACTTACGCATAATGCAATTTTTTCATAATTACTTGAAACTGATTTCGAATACCACTATCTAATTAAAATATTTCTAATATAAATTCGGAGGAAGAAATCGAATTTCCAGATTAAATTATTTGCTGTTTTAGTATTAAGGATTTACTCCGAATACCACAAGTTAAGTACACGAGTAGTTTCCAATGTGAATTAAAGCGCACTTTTTAAAATTGTATAAAGAGAATTGACGTTTAAATTGGTTTAAATTTTAATCGGATTTTTTTAATGGAAATCATATAAAAAGATTTTTCAAATGAAATTGATGATATAAATGGAACGATGGTCTTTGTATTCGTCGGGGGTATAGTGAATTCAACATTGACTTGTTTATATGGATGTTCAATAACTATTGAAAGTCTACGCTTTCCATAAACTCAAATAACAACAGTAGCAGGTGTGAAGTGGTTCACATTAAGAAGAGATATTTGACTCGTATGGCGTTGTCCTTCAATTATAATGACTGTTCAAATATAATTTGAAGAACAATCGAACGGTTATGGTTTAAAAAGTGTTTGCGTTGTATGCGAACTGCAAAATTGACAATTCATCGAAATTGATAACCGATTTGATTCAATAAAATCTGTACATATAAATGCAAAAATAAAGATTTACCACCAATACGATGACAATATAATTTAACAGATTTTAATGCATAATTAACGCGATGCGTTTGCGATGTTTATCCTTATCATTGAATATTGATTTCAGATAAGGTTACAAATCGTGTGTTTTTTCAGATTTTTTATAATTTAAAAATATGCGTTTTGTTTTAGTATATCAACGTGTACATGTTAGAATAAATACTTCCAATATAGGGTGCCCCCCGTTGGGAAAAAGCTTGCAGTCATTTCTCAATTGAGAACAATACCTCACATATGTGACCATATAATACCATACATTATATGATCATTTGTCTGACCCGTAATTCGGCTCCTATGAAACCAGATACAAAGTCGTAAAGCCATCTCCCTAAAGAGTTTGATTACTATCAAAAAGATTTATTCCGAGCATATACCTGTCTAAGTCTCTAATCAGATCTGTTGGACGCGTCGAGGTCGCTCTGATAGGGATTCTCGCGGACAATTTATTGCCCTTTTTCTGAACAACCAACAGGAGGTTCAAATTTTTAGTTGAATACTCTTTCTGGAAATATATAAATATGTGTAGATCGCATGCAGATTGCGATTTTATATGAGAAAATTGGGCTTTGCAATCTCATATGGTTATGTCAATACCTCAATCAAGATTGATATGTCCCAAAGTTCTCATAATTTTTTAATCGAACAGAAATAAAGGCCTGTTGGCGTAGGTCATTATTAATTTGAAAAAAAAGATTCTTTTAATGCTTAATACTACTATGTATACTGTATGTGTACTGTGTTATATATCCGTACAAAAGACCATCATCTGTTGAAATATGCTTTTGCGTATGTTTTCATAATTAATTCTCAGTTAATTGTTTTTCATATTATAAATGCGACAAAGTACATACAGGCCACAGTTAATGACTCAACAAATGCCAAAATTGCTAACGCAGGTAACCATTCGCAACACGATGTACATAAATAATAGGTATTAATTGTTATTTTCAAAATGTTTAAAGCAAAGGGCACCATTGAAATTTTCAAAGTCGAACCACATTTATTTTATCATTGTCGAGAATAGTGGCCATCAGAGATAACGATATAGCCCAAAATTATGTTGTGTTCTTTGTGGCGCAATCATAGGAAGAATAACGCGCATAATATATATATCATTAACAAATCATAGACGGGTATAGTATTTTCTTGGAAATATCCTACACGCCATGTACTACGTTACGTTGCCCCTAATTTGCTCATAGAATAACATACCTTGTCATATTCAGCTTGATCAGGACAAACCCTCATAATAAATGGTACTTGGCAAAATGATTAAAAAAAAACAACATTTATCGACATTTACATTTCATAATTACATCTAAATGTAGTACAATAACAAAAATGGCACACTACTAGACAATAAAGGCTATCAATTCATTTTGCAAATTGGGGTAAAACCATTTCGAAGTGTGCGGCGAAAAAATTAATATCAACTTCACTTACCAGTATAACATAAAATCTTCAAACAACCCAATGCATATGGGAGGTATTGAATGATTGCTATCAAGCTTTTGGCACATTTCTAGAACCCGTTCCGCCCTCACCATGTAGTCCCCTCATAATTTTCCGGGAAACAATTTATGCCCAACAATATTGACAAGGAAGATGTTTGCACAACTCTCTAATCATAGTTTACGATCAAAGCCACTTTAGTTACAGCATAGTAAGTGATTTACGTTGAGAGGTTGGTCTTTGCAATACACAGTTCTTGCATGTGAAGTTACTAACTAGAACTCACAGTAAACCGTTTGAGTTCAGAAAGTAGACAAATTTAGTCGTTTTTGTTAAACATTTTATTCATATATAAAAATATACGTGTTACTGTGCTTTTTCGACACGGTTCTTGCCATTTTTTTCGATCTTTGCCTTTGTGTGTGCTATTTGTGTACTTCGAAGTTAATGAGGTCATACTGCGCCTGAAGGTGCATTTTACCCAAGCACTCCTATTTAATTTTCTATATTCATTTAGTAGCAGTTTGTTCATATGGTTTAGATAAAACGTTATTCTTGTGCAATTATATGTAACATAGTTGATCTTATTATATATTGTTGTTTTGCTTCTGCTCTTTGTCGAAGATAGCGATGATATCATCATTGTACACAATTTTTTTTTCTGCAATTCAACGTACAATTTATTTGTTTACTGATCAAGAACGCAACTATATTTTATAAAGCTACCTTTGTATACATGTATATATGTTGGGTGCGTGTGTGCACGGTGTCCCAAGCTTCGATGTCAATGTCATACATTGAGTCAAATTTCTAAGTTTAATATTTACCCTGCAGAGAGACAATATTTCCGATCCACCCCGTGCCTCGATCTTAAATATGGCCAAGGTGCCAAAGGTTTTTTATTAAAAACAACAACAATCTGAATGGCTTCTGTGAAATAGGCTGTGCATGGTACCGATACGCGTCTAGTTATTTTACTTTATTTTTTTTTTGTTTCTTGTATTTGTTTTCGGCATGTTTATCTCCATTTTAAGGGAAAATAAACGCCGCACCTGACATCTGTATAATATTATTGTAAAACTGTTTGATGCTATATTGTAATGTTCTAAAATAACTTTGTTCTCATCGTAAAGGAATTACAGTCTGTGGATTTATCGTATGTCTTTGATTAGGAAGAGTAATAAAGTCAGCAAAATAAGCAATGTTGCAGAGTGTGTACCAAGTTCAAAGTAATAACTTTGAAAATATCGTTTGCTAACTTGTTGATGAATCTATAAGCGACTGCATAATTATACACACTCGCACTTCCCCGACGATTTTTCAAGATTCGTGTAATTGTGAGACTGGTTCGTTATGCAAATGCTGGTCAATAAACGGAAATATGATACATTTAATGTTGTTAATGAAGGCATAAAACCGCCGTTAGTGAATTAAATGATCTCATTAAAAATAGAAACCGGTAATTGAGTTCACTTCGTTGGGGATACAAAAGTACGCAAAGGAATCTGCGATTGTATTTAAAACACCGGTTAAAACGAAACTGTTTGCTGTAAGGTTTAAATATGACTTTATTATAATGACACTTTCTGCTCGTATGACTTAATTATCTTCTTGCTTGTTATCAGTGGGATATAAAAACTTACACTTATCAAAACAGCATGTTTAATTGTTCGTGCATATTCGTTATACTTATTTCAACGAAACAAGCTATTTGAAAAATAAGCGGCTGGACAAAAATCACATTCCTGAGGGCATCAATTTGCTGAGCCCCCTTCGGTCAGTTATGTCGGTCATTCACTTTCTAATCCCCTTGAGCGAGAGGCTCTATCGCAAGGAGGATTATGGTATCAGCTGCAAGTGATAAACAGGGCTTAACTTTGGTCCATGATTGATTTACACGTTTTGCCGCTCGCTGGCTGATCATCGTTTGTTAATAAGGCAATACATAATGTCGAAATGTTAAGCGTTTTTTGATTTGACAATAAAATATGTCAGACAAATCGAGACTTTAAAAATGAATACTTGTTATTCAACTGCAAACGTTAGTATTTAGTATCGAAAAGATCAGCATATATTCACAATTTTTACCATTTCCTTTGTACTGCAAATGCCAATATCAGAATACTGTGAACGCAAAATAGGTTTAATCATCAACATTTGTAAATATTCCCAACAGTATGTCGTTGTTGTATCTATAAACAAATACTTTCACAATTTCTTGAATCTGTATATATGTTCTTTAAATGTCATGAATAATGCATAAATGGAATACAATGCGATACTTATTTATCAAATTTAAATCAAGTGCGACCTTTCTTCAGATGGGGGCAATGTGAGGGTGTACTACTGTACACAAAGTAATACTTCAGCCGCACTAACTGAGAAAAGTCCTTCTTGTGACATACGGTTAGGAACACATGTGTGCTACACAAAACTAATGTAAAAGACAAGCACAAAACAAATCCACACAGATGAATGAAACTGAAATCACCACCTTAGAGCCGTCACGGCAAAGCTGGTTTTCACTAAGCACAGTAAATGAATAAGTATACATTAAATGCACGAGGTAATTACTTACACACAACTCATTTTCAAAACACAATTAAATATTAAAGGGGCCTTTTCACAGATTTTGGCATTTTTTAACTTATTCATTAAATGCTTTATATCGATAAATGTAAACATTGGATCGTAAAAGCTCCAGTAAAAAATCAAGAATAAAATTAAAAAAAGGAAAAGAACATTGCCCGGACTAGGTTTCGAACCAGTGACCCCTGGAGTCCTGCCAGAGTCCATGAAGTAAAAACGCTTTAGCCTACTGAGCTATTCCGCCGAGTACATATGCTTGAAGTATTTTATACCTTATATAAGCAATCTTCGTAGTTTCACAAAATTTAACGACAAAAACAGAACTCTCCAAATTATTCAATCGTTTCGCGTTGCAACGCTTTATAATTTTTAGGTTTTAAAATCGTCAAAAGATGCATATAATGGCTATATTAGACCATGGTAAATGTTCAGTATTACTGTTTCCTCACAAATATCATAACTAAAACGAAAATTTGCAAATCTGAAACAACTTTTTTCAATTTTGTCAATTTACCAAAGCGTGAAAAGATCCCTTTAAGTGATATATTTTGTTGCTGAAATGTGCGATCCTTAACTTGTCCATCTCGTGTGTAGCAGAAATACATCAAACTCGTACCTACATGAAACCCTCTCAACCAACTCTGTTTGTGGCATTAAGATGATGTAGTTGCACTATATGGAATGCTGTTGAAATTTGAATGTGCCTACGACTATTACCATATCGTGACACGCGAAAGAAGGGTACTTAAATGTCGCGTAATAGAGCCATTTAGTGTCTCAAATCGCATCGTTTCAATGGCTCTTTTTTCCTTACCGCGATACAGTATACCAAGTTATTCGTTAAATGAAGCAAGGGTTTCTAGTTATTCAGTTTACATGCGATTTCGCCTGCTTGACGCAACGATGTAACATTTGCTTTTAATTCATTCATATTTCTTACACCGACGCGGGTAAGCTTTTTTTAATCTTCGTATAGAAAAACGGAGGCGAAATATAATGTAACAAGGCAAAAGTTAATGGAATTAAACCGTTCATGTCGTTATTTGATTGTTAATGTAAAACTGTGTTAACACTGGTCGTATTTTATAAGACTGTTCTTGGTTTTGAGAGTGACGTTTGAACAATTATTTTGAGTTACATTACACATTATGTTAAAACAACTATATATCGAACTATTTTAGATGTTCTTTTTTCCTTGTTTGATACTTGTAACAAGCATGTATTCAAACCAAATCATTTTTATCATTGTTTACTTACCTAAACACAGTTATCTTTGAAGACAACAACTTCTTTTACTTTTTAGAAAATGTCATTGATTATAAAAATGGCGTTTGATAACCCCTGAAAAAAACTTTATAGGAGCATTAACCAAACATCTATAAACATCTAACAGATCTTGTATAGCGTTACGGATAAATGGCAGTAGAAATCTCATTATTTTCTGCTATTCATACATAGGGTTTTCGCAGATCATATCATTCTACCCTCCACATGAACGATCATAATAACAAGATATTCTTCAAAATGCACTTTGTGTACTAAATTGTATCAGTGACGGCGGCGTCTGTTTTGTTCCTTAAATGATTATATCTTTTGGTATATCTATAAAACTGGCGCTTTCACCTTCTCGGATGGTCCAGAATGGCAATGCACAAAGAGAGGTCGTCGCTGCTATCTTATGGAATGTCGTCGGTGTACTCAAAACAAGCTAGTTTTTGGCAGCGCACGGGGTCTTCCATTTCAACTATGCCGCAAACTGAGTGACCATTGATTAGTGTACCACTTACAGTTTCAACGCTGCTGATATTTCAAAGTAAATAAACGTTTCATTTTGGGAAAATAATTCGATTTTACTCCTTAAACGATAATTATATTTGAGTCCATTTTACAAAGGTCACTTAAAGCGAATATAAATAAAGGGTGTTTTTGTAAATGAATTCAAGTAACATTAGAAATACAATAACACGCTTAGTATGTGCTATTTACGGTTGAATTTACAAACACCGGTGTAAATATTCGGCAACAGATGTTGCAAATTGCCACTTAGGAAAGTACAACAAATAGCTATGGTGTTGAGTTAACGCATTTAACTGTCAAACACTCAACGCTGTAAACTGATTTCTGCGGCGCCTGTTTTTCAAATGCATGTAAACGTTTCACACATTTGTCTTACTTGACGTAAAGAGATTATTATTTTCGTGTTTTTCTTATTACGCAACTATAACAGTTATGTGGTCTTATTCTTTGGACTTACAAGTGTTAAAATAAAAATCTCTAATGAGAAAACAATTGAAGAAACGACGTCCAGTCGAGTGTATGTGTATTCCCTAACGCAATATTGAAATACTAAATCTAGTTTGTTTGTTTGATTTTGCAATATTCAACAGTTATTTAGGCATATGTATACGTTCATTTAACCTGGTCACATATAGTGTGTAAGATGGTTAACAAGACAAGTGTACATACTTACGTCTGATAATGACAATTGGTTTGAATCAGAAGGTAATATAAATAGTTCCACAACCAATGCCCACACTGTGCCGGAAATCGATCTTGCAATATTGGATATGTGGTTCGGCGCTCTAATACCTGAGGTAGCCGGCTTTATACTGAAACATATCTCTTGAGCGCCACCCTGTACGAAAAGTCATCGCGCAGCACTTTTCCCATTTTACCATATTTCTTAATTGGCCCAGGCGATTTAATATTTAAGGGTCAACGGATACTAAATTTGTTTACTAGATACAACAATAGCAATTTTATTCAGACAGTAACTTAATAAACTTTAGAAAGTTGGTATGTTATCAATTCGTACTTCTAACAAGGCGCATCGTAAGATCCACCAATCGTTAATTCGATCAAATGCGAATTTATTCATCACATATGTATGATAACACTGTTATTCGTTTGACATGTCTAAATAAAATAATTGCGATGCCCTTAATTACGTTAGTCATTATATTATCATTTGTTAAAATTACTGAAATGATGCAATTCAGGAACTGGGGGTTTTCTTACGTTTCTATTGAAAAGCACTTAAAATACTTAAACGTAATACGTAACGATTTGTATACATCGCTTTGGTATATTTCTCACTTCCTAAAAAATGATCAAAGACTGCAAAGAACCCCTGGTACTACCAGTAAACCCTTTAATGAAGTTACAATGTGTGGATACCAGGTGATAATGAAGTCTTAGAAAACAAGAGGCAACCTTAAATGAGGCGAATCTCATTTGCCTGTCTGAACAACAAATTGAAGCATAAAATGTTCACCAGGCTCGCTATTAACCGCTAATATACAGACATAAAGCTGTCAAAGGTGGCGTTAGTTACATGTTGGACTTGTTTTATCGTCACACTAAACAACATGTTTTTAAGCTCGAACTTGTCTGGAAGAACATGTTTTGGCAGAGTGTCTTTACTCAATGCATACCCTGCTGTAAATTGTTATATCATTACCATTTCAAAATAGATAAGTGATGTGTATGCAAGTGTTATAAGTCAAATATCTTTCATTAATGAATACAATAATATATGCGTACGTTAAAGTAACGTTCCTATTAACAATACGGTATTACCAACCAAAACGAATACTCATAAATAGAACAAACAATAGGTGTTGGACTCGCGATAAAATCAAACAGTGTTAAGAGCTGATTCTCTTGTGTGAACTTACTGATGTTGCTTAGGGTCACAATTTGATATGACGTTTGGCAGCGTAGCAGACGATCTAAGGCCATTGACATCTTGGTTTGTTGTTCAGTGTCTCACTTGCAAAGGTAAGAAATAATTGGAGGGGACTGTTAGACACGCGAGTGTGTGAGAGGTTGATAATAAAACTGTACAGTGTATCCAAGGTTTTATGCATGCTGTGTCTTTCCAATAATAAACAGTCAATATAATTAAGCTAAGATCTTCGTAATTGCTTTGATCTAATAATATAGGTAACAAAAGTCTTGAAGTAATGAGATAATATCAATCCAAAAACCAAGGAACTAAAAGAAGTCGATGTTTTTATATTATAAGTAGAGTAATATTAACGGTAACAATACTATTACGTTTTGCATAATATAACAATACTTTGTGGATGTATTCAGAGTTTCAATAGTTTAAGATTTCCAAAGTGATAGAAAGAAAATTAACTGAATAGGTTTTTTTGTTCTCTGAGTCATCTATATACTCATTTAATGTATATGTACAAATATCGCATATAAATAAAGATATGAACATAACAAAAATGCTAACTTGTGTTTAACAGTTTTGTACTCCTATGTATACTTTTTCAAATAAAACTTACTATTATCCCCTTTTTTATACAGCTTAGCTTTAATGGACTAAGTTTTTGCCACTTGCGCTTTCCACACAAACATATACCATAATATCATATATAATAAATGTAATTCTTCAAAGAAAGAAAGAAAATTTGAAAAATTACAATATACACTAGTCTATATATTTCAACTTACAATAGCTAAATGTATAGCATTAAATATATATATATATATTAGAAGTGTATTGTGCACTTTGTAATTTCTATACTTATTGGATATTTATGAATAGCATAACATTGATCGGTGGCCATAAAAACCTGCATTACAACTGGCTCTTACAGTATATGTTGTTTATGCATATAGATATTTTAGAGGCTGACTAGTGGTGACATAAACGAGCACATAAGATACATTTGAGTCCACAACTGCTGTTATTCATGTAACAATAATTTAACACGAAACACGAAAATCTCAAAGATTCAACTTATAATGTACGAATTAGCATACCACCACAATAATTCAAAACGCCCCGTAAATATGGTTTTAGAGAAAAAGTTTGAAATGATAATACATACAATGAATAAGCCAAATAGTGAAATAAAACAATAACTTTATATAAATAATGTGTTTTATTATTCAATTGAAAAATCTGTAGCTGTACAGACCCGACAGGTCTCTAAATATGCATGCTTAGGACTCCAAAGAGTTCCGCAATTTTTCCCATGAGGCCTGTAGACGAACTTGCATCAATGAATACACATACACTTTGTATCTTCATTCATTGGCTATTATCACCCCATGCATTCAATCTATCGCTACTTAATTGGTACATCAATGGTTATCATGATATGAGACCTCTTCTTCTAGTGGGGTCTATAGGCTTTTTAAAAGTTGCGATGTACTCACATGGCGGGTGGTATGAATTACAAGTACATTCAAATGGTTTTACCGATTGCAAATCTGAAACACCGGGTTCTGCAAACTGATTTGATGTTACATAGCTTCCATCTTAATTACTAGCGGTAGGCATGCATAAGAATCTTCACCCTTCGATTGCACGCACGACGATTCCGCAATATACATAATCACAATTGTATAAATACGAATGAAACAAAAGGAATGTATCATGCTTGCATGCATTAAGACATCAGCATGCACAATCCGGAAGACGACCATGAGGTATGTATTGGAGGAACACTTATATGTAGTAAAGTACAATAGTTCATCATGGACTATGCTACGTAAGAGCGTTTCCTGGAATCAGCAAATAAGAAACAACATAAAACAATAAGTCACTCTTAATTTGTTAAATAACGCAAGTCCTATACAATGGACTATTATTTTCAAATGAAAAAATAGGTCTTTGTTGTTTATTTTTTAAGTTTTGTCTTTTTAATGGTGTATGTTTGATAAGGTGTCGTACAGAATTTCACAGAGAGCTTCATTTCTAAGGTTATTATAAGAAATAATTTAGTAAGTTGACAAAATGCATTTAGACCTTAGACCCATTATGCGTAGCTGTATCATTTATGTGGTGCCTTAATTGAAATAAATCAGCATATCACACTGCGAATATCATAAATGGATCATATTTAATGGCGCAATGAGTGGCTGCGTTTATGCAATTTGAAATTAACAACTGTATTTATTAATGGTATTTTTAGAGTGTGGTTATAAACGATTGCAATTATAATTATTTTTTAATCCCTAACAATTTCATTTTGTATGTAAAACTGAAATGAGATTTTATTTGAAAACGTATTTCATGTATTGTTAAGAATAGCAATAAATTTAAACACATTTTAGGAAACTTATGTTATTAATCATCTTAGTGCCATTTACTCAGTCGAACATCATTCAGAACCCTTATTATGACAATTAATTCAAAAACAATGGAGAAATGTGGGACAACAACAAGGCAACTTGATGCATATACATTGTGGAGGGAGGTATGATGTCGATCAGGTCACCAACTAGTCGATTAAGGCAGTGCATTGCTTTTATCATTGTTATATATAAAATAGCAACCATTTTACACCTTCTCGCTTGAAAATGGCCTGTTAAAATTCTACCAGCACACAAGCCGCGTCTCTCTGTTGAAGCATTATCTTAAAAGGCCGAAATTTAATTTAAACATCGCTAAAAATAATTTACGAGCATAAACGAGTTACCATTTTCAATTGAACCATGGAGATGAAAGCACTCATATCGTAAAGTTTTGTTATAAAAACATTAAACAATCTTTACGATGTATTGCTGGTTCCTCGTTAACCGACACGTATAGAGCTATTTGTGTATAACATATGTGAGGTTTTAGACGACTGAAATCTCGGTAAGGGTACTGATATATGATTTACAGGCAGCATAAATAATAAACAACACCATCTTTAGAAACCGTGTGCGCATTTTTTGGTAAATTCTATAGGTAATTAAAAATGCATCAAAGTTTTTATCCTTAGAGATAATAATAACAGTTATAAAGTCAAAATAATATTGTAGAAATATTTAAATTACTTAATATTTTATTTGTTAGTTATATATCCTGTTTACCTTCGTGTTATTTCATGTGTTGTGTCAGGAATTGTACACAAGCAACTGATCCTTTAAGAATAAACTCAGCTTAAACATCATATTTATACTTTGATTTGAAACTACAGTGTCGCAGAGACGTTCATCTAACTAGTGTACGTTACCAGTTATGCATCTTTTAAGATCTTTAAAAACATTTGGACACGTTAAATAACTTTTGCTAACTATTTTAGGTAAATTCCACTGTATTCCTGCAGTGAACAAAGAGTGTGAATCCACATATCTGGTACATATACATGTAATATACATCAGGGCAATATCGCCGTAAAATATTTGCCGTTCACACAGCTAATCACGCAATTTTTAAACATTGGCAAACTAATTTTATATTGCTTTATTCTGGACGTATGTTAATCAAAACCTTTTTGGTGAGGTGTCTTTTTTCTGATCAGTTCATTGCCTGTTGCATGGTGTCAAAGGTATGAAATTAGAAATAAATAATAATGACATGAGCTAGATCTAGGATTTAGTTTGGTTTTCAGTTCGATATAACTAATAACGTTTAAATGTATTAACAAGATGAATAGTCATTGCGACAGCGTCATGCGAAATTCCATATTTTTTATTAATATAAATGCTAACAACGGCTGTAAAATCGATATAAATAAGTTATCTAGTATACAGTTTTCCTTTAAACAAATATATAATTGTATATATATATATATATAACATGTTGAAAAGCACGCTTCCCTGGGCTTTTAAAGTGAAATGTAGATATAATTATTGCGATAAACATAACACATTTCATAACGATGATCCTCACCAAGATACTGTCATTGTATTCGCCATAAATGTCATTCATTTATTGCAATTAATGTAAGGATAGTTTTTATAAATCTTTCTCAATTGAAACATTGTTAATTCTTAAAAAACTGACAAGCGACAATGTACAGGTCACAGTTTCCTTCATTAATGTATACAAACCCTTAACAATACGAATTATTTATACGATACAAAATCGTCATGCGATCCAAAATTATCACAAAAAGTGATTACTTCACTGGCGTTTACTTCTTCACATTTTGATAAACGACTAATCTTTTTATGATCATATGTTATTTAATAAAATAATAAAATCTCTTGATACATCTATTCAATTTTACGAACAGAATATCCATACAATGTGTAAGTGTGAGTGAGCTTGAAATACAAAATCCATGGGGTTTTTTACTTTCCGTCCTTAATAAAGTTCGCCAAACGATGTATATTCTACTAATCGTATGTGTTAGATTTAAATAGTGTATGCATTGTGGAAAAATACATGCATACGTGCATTCTATCCAGCACAACGTTCATTTTTATAAAGACGTGAACAGTGTCAATCCTTAATGAGAACAACTGTACAAGCGTGTATATAAAATTGCATGAAACATTAGTTGACCAATTCACAGATCGCAATGGTTTTATGGTATTAACTTGGGAAACGAACGCATCATTAATCTTACCTGTGACTGGAGGAAGAGGTGTAACATTATCACGGGAATACTTGTACTTAGTCCAAATGTTTTCAAATGTGTACATGTGACCATGGTAAGGCTCATAAAAATCGTTTGTGCCAAGAATACAGCTGCATCTGTCACAAATTTAATGTATCGTTCACACGAACCATGTTATTATTCGTATTCTGATTGCTGCAGTACTTTCGTGTAAAACAACCTCATCCACATGTTAACTAACGAGGCAAAGAAGACGGTGTTTTTAAAGTTAAAAACATAAACAAATAAGGTAACAAATGGAAAATATATATGAGGTAAGAATTCTCTTCTTCTGTTCAACATAACAAAGGTACCACATAATAATTTATTAAACTTATAACATAAAGAGTCAACATAGAAAAGACATTCACGAATTTCCAAAAGGAATGCTTTAATGTATTTAGTGAAACGTTATTCATTCAGAATCATAATTGAACATATATTAAAAGATATATTGTTTATGAATTTAAGTGCGTTGTGTAAAGTCATCGAGAGGTCGACTACAAGAATCGATCAAATTATACCACGGGGTCAAAATGGTCATTCGCCAGAATTCATCTGATTTGTATAGACTTATATTTTAAAATCATGTTTTAAGACATTCGTCTTCTCTGACACCGCAAGTGGCATGTGTTCAATATTTGGTTGTGACATCACATAGGGGTCCTATTTACAATGCGTTCCGATCATGCCCTGCGTTTATCGGTATATAAAATTATAAAGTAAATAACTTTACACAACCTAACCTTCTATGGAACCACAAGCTCTAATTTTTGGTTTGAAACATTAGAAAGAGGTCATTAAAAAACCGTATTTTCAAATCATGTTTCTTTGGTCATATTATGGGTATCGATTGATAAACTAAATAACTTTCAAAATCTACTCTGAAGCCACGAATATTGTATATATAGCATTATGTAATGGTCCTCTACAAATAATGTTTTTTTTATAAATGTCCCTGTGGTAAACACTGACATCCCCCAGGGTCACATATTTTCATAAACAAAAATGCAAAGAGGCAGCTTAAATTAAAATTTGTTTTTAACACTTAAAAGTGTTTTTCTGCTTAGTTTGTTTTCAAACCATTCCGATTGGAACATAATAGGCACCTCCGGCTGGTGTGGTTATGCAATGTTTTAAATAGAATATATATTTGGTAGGTTAAATCCGCTATGTGTCCTCTACAAAGATTGCTCAAATCGCATCCGTTAGTTCTAAACTGGTCATCAATCTAGGGCCATATTGTCCTTCTTGATTCTTAATTTCATTCGATTTTATGTCGGTATTTTTACATATTCGTTTGCCTTGTGTAGTCGAATATTTTATACATATTTAAACTAGTTTCTATCTTTGTTAAAGCTCAAGTTGCATACTGATAAAGATATATGCAACATGAAGGATGGGTGCAACTTTCACATTGTACGAGTTTTACAGTGCCAAGGGTGTGTTTTTGGCATGCCATGCCACATATGTTTCTCAAACGGTTTTGGATACGGATGCATATCGAATTAATTACTCACTCAAATAGTTTTAGGATAAAACAGTATGCGGGTTAATAATCAAAGTGCTGAAGGCACTGAATTTGTTCGCTGTTGTATAATCTTAGACGCAACTCAGTTTTCAAAACTATGTTATAGCTTTTTGAAATGACCATAACCCATTCAAATTTATAAAGAGTGTGTCTTAAAACACAGGTCGTTATGTGTTGTTGTTTTTTTCAAATCATTGATACAGCTAATTAGTGTTCACAGGCTTATCGTATTTGGCATGCATTTAGCCCCGTATTCCCTGAAAGCAGCCAATATGTACAGATTTCAATGATAAACACTAGACTGGCCAACGTTGTCTTACAAGCTGTTAAATACACACTATGTACTATGTACTGTACCAGTGAGAACAGGCAGATGCGGTGGTTAAACCAGACGCTTTAGCATTCTGTCGTCTGCTAAATTTTACTGGAGTTATCCACACAGGCAGTCACGGGTTACGGTTCCTAGCGTAGCTAAGGCATACCGATTTGCAAAATTCGGTCTGCATTATTTGTAAGCTAACGCTCACAAACAAAAACCAAATCATATGTTGTGTGTTTAAAACGGAAAGTAAGTTCTTAAGATTTCAGTAAGTAAATTATTTTTGTCGTTACCTTGCTTTCCAAAACAACTTCTTTAGAAATATTCTAGTTAAAGGACAGCTACCGATAACTAAAAACATAAATTATTACGGTCGTATTCACATCCTATACGTAGTGACAAGCCGTAATGATCTATAGTTGCATGTGTATCATATTTGTTATTTTGTTTTATTATAAGACAATTATATGTTTATTTCTTTAGATGGAAGCATTAATATGTTATGATTCCTTTGTGCCAAATCATAAATGGTCAAAATCACAGACAGGCATTTAAGTATTTAACGAACGAAAACGCTGGCAAACTGAATCATCGAGTATTGACTTTGCTAATGTTAAGGAAGTTCTTTTTTCCCCAAGTGTTTGTCCACCATTGGGGAGATAAAGCCGGTAATTGTAAACTGTGAACACTGACACCAATGTTGACATCTGCAAGTGTACGGTTTAATCTTTTGTTTAAATCCTATGCAAACACAGATGGACAGCGAGGACTTTGTCTTACAAATATTCTCACAGTTGTAAAAATCACATACGAAATGCAGGCATACATTTCTTTATGCGTTTTTATAAAATGACGCCCTATTAGACCTCAATGTAATTATTACCTCAACATAGCGCCATACAAAGATGGAAAGGTTTGACAAATTAGTGCTTTAGTTTTACTATTTGATAACGGGGTACTACTTGATTTTCCAAATTATTTTTCAATTTTAACGAAATATAGCTGACAGCGGGACATCTTGAATTCGAGGAAGACATTAATTATGTCAAGCAATTGTATTCATTGAGCAAACATAAAGATGAGAAGTTGTCAATCAAACAGTAATACAAGAAGTTCAAATGAAACTATTTTTCCGATTAGACTACGATTTGTTTTGCTGTTTTAAATGGTTGAAAGAAACCAAATATGAAAAATACTTTCATATTACCAGTGACAGCCTATATAAGTTGTTTATATGTTAACAGTGAATATCTAAGGAAGTTACGAACATTGAACTTCAATAGCCGATGTGTTCATTGCCTGACCATATTTTATGTAATCGGTTTATTTATGTTTAATAACCGATTCTATAAATAATACCTACATAAACAATTCGTTTCCTTTGGCACCAGACCCAAAAATAATGTCAGTTCAAAATCTATAAATATAGATTAGTTACGTCCTAGTGTATGTTGCCTAATTTATTTCTAGCAATTTTCACAACTTAAACCTTAAAGGAATCCCAGAGAAGAATGTTAGAGAAAGGATGGTTGTTCTTTGTTATCAATACTTTACAAGACCATTAGACTTGTCGTTCCAGGTCACGGTAGATAAAAAACCTGAGAGAAAAAATTTGCACAAATTCACGTAGTGTGATTTTTTTATTCTACTGTGGCTACCTTTATCATTACACCAATTTCCCGTAAAATACAGTCGAATGACATTTAAACGTTTCGTTTTCACATCATGGTAAATTCAAACCTGTTTCAATATTTGTAGTAATGCATTTATCATCAAATAAATGTTCCTAGTGGTAGACTTTTACAACAACATGTAAACGTCCGGCGTTTCTTCGCATGGCATGTGCTTCAATTCCATACCAATGCAGATGACGTCTTATAATTCATTGCATTTCGAAATATATTGAAATCCGCTTAATCAGGTTAATCCATTCGATTCCACATAATCATATAACGATTGTTTCTCTTGTACGGTCCAACGTAATTGCTCCTAAGTATGCGTTTTGACATTCCTGACAATGGTGTTGTTGTTGTTGTTTTTTTCCAAATAATTATACAGATAAACCGCCTGTGTAATTGAAAGAACAGTTCATGAAAAGGTACGGCGCGGATTCGATCTGTCGATTCAGGTTGTTTCAGTTCTTTCAATCCATGCACATGACAATATCCAAACAACCAATGTTCTACACGTTGGGCCTTATTAAACGACCCGTTAAACGGATTCTTTGTCCGAGACATGATAGATTTCATTGTATTTGGATTCAAGCCGCACCGCGTGATTGAGTGCTTGAAGCGCTTGTGGAGGAGCTTACAGTCAATCAATGGTCTAATAATTGCCTACGATAGGAATATGATGAAGGCAGGAATCGAGTGGATGAGTGACAGATTGTTTGGACTTACATGAAGAAAATTGGTTTGGAAATAAGTATGAATAGTGAGAGTTTAGAAAGACAAAATTTGCAAATAATTTGCGAAATGTGGAGATATAATTGGTCTGCCAACGCGGGTAAATTAATGCGTGAGTTGACGTGTATGTGGATGTAGATAATAAAGAACTTTTTGTTATGCACGAGAAAGCATAGTAATTATATTTTGATAAGCTATCGACAGTTTAATTAAACAAACATCAAAGTAGATAAAGCTTTGAACAGATAAAATAGTTTATAAATAAACGAATACATAAATAAAATATTGTGTTTTAGACTGTGTGTGACAGCATCGAGGGTTCAGTTCTACCTGTTGTGAAGGTCATGCCACTGGATAATATGTGCTTGATTGTATGATAAAACTAAATAAAAGTAAAATATACAAGTATAACTCTTTAATAATGAGCAACATAATAATTGCAATATTGGTGTTTGAAATGTAGTTTTTGCAATATTATATATTGTACAAATATATAAATGGAGGAATTATATGGTATTATATGATTTAATGTTTTAGAAGTTTGTGCAGTGATTTGGGAAGTGTTTTTTGTGTGAAATAGTTATCAATCATCATCAAATGCGTGCAATTAACATGTATTAGAAACAACGGTTACTAGTGTTTTAATAAACATTCACATAATTAGATGACATGAAGAAGACCTTCTTATTTACAAAGGTAGTAATATTGTTTTATGACAGTTACAAGTGTTTTGCTAGTTAATTGCTTTTAATCATTTGTAGCTTGTGCTTTATTTAATAAGGATAAAACTTATAACTTATGTTCGCATGTCCGTTTACGTTCATATTACATTGAACCTTTCACAAGAGAACGAGTGCATTCTAACCAGACATGTGAACAGACATGTAACGCTCTTTGTTTAACATATTTTAAATCGCATTATCCAGATTGTTGAAATATTTAACAAACATCGACGGAAGCTTGTGTAGATACGCATTCACGACATGCACACGATCGTATCACCATATATCTCTTCGCCATGTCTATCAAATTTAGATTTAACGCATGTTATCGTTGTGCAAATATTTGTAAAAGTAAGCGACATTTTAGCAGGGTAACTTGTTAAGCTCCGGATTGTTGTATTTCGCTTTAAGGATTGACTTGTTAGGTGATTTATATGTTCCTGTTACCCTTTCATGTCCTCTTTTAGCCCACCTGGCAAATCTTACCTAGTTGTTAAAATGTTTGAGTGATTCATTGCGCATGTTATTTAGCGCTTACCGCTTCATATAGTGAATTTACATCGCAAGTAAGAGCTTTACAACTCCTTAACGCCTTAAATAAGATTTGAAATCGTTAAACTGACGCAACTACATGCTGTTGTGATGGCTGCATGTGTTCTATGTTTCTGTGCATCTGGTTGACGATCGTTAAATTACAAACAAATACGAACATGAAGAAATGATTGCTCTCCACTTGTCCTAAAACAAGTTGCAACTGCTGTATGTATGTAAAGCTACACGTTATCTCTATCATTTTTACAGCGCGACAGTAATTCTATTATTGTAGAAATAGTTTTTAACCATCTGTCCTAAGTCCGTCCTAGAATACTAAGTAAGTGTCTGATTAAAATGGATAAAATCATTCTAGGCGAAAACTTTTATATTGTTCTGTTTTTACTCTAACAAGTGGGCCCCACGCACTGCATTCATAGAGCTTTGACGTCATTGCATTCGTCTTACATATACACAATAATACTATTATGTTTAGTTTCACCTATACATTCGCATACATATTGGAAATGAACACGTTTTATTATTCACCGCTGATTTATATTTTTTAAACATAATGACTACTTTAAACATATTATTATGAACTTAACGACTTTATGTCGACCTTGCTAATGTTTAGTACAAACATGGCACAAATTGAAATTAATGATAGAATTCCAATAGTCATAAATTTAGCTTCAGCGGAACTTTTGTTAGTAAATAAATCCACATTCTGGATTTTATGCACAAAGCTCCTTTGGAAAATCTTGATTGTAGCAGTGAACTTTGCTGTGTGAAATTCGATGTTTTCTGCTTATTTAAGATTAACTTGTTTTCATTTTTTAACTGTTTACTTGTACAAAACATTTTAATGTCAAAAGACATGAACAAGAAGCAGCAAGAGTCTTGCGTAAATATATGGCGTTTAAGTTTTTCACTAAGTAACCTTATCATTCGGGCTCTGAATGCTTAAGGAATGGGTTACACAAAATATCCATTTAGCTAATATTCGTAGGCTAGACGTTATATTATCTACTGTTCACTTTTTAAACTATTAAAGTTCCGTTCGTTTTTGTGGTTTTTAAACAACAAAGAATATGTTTTCATGCACGTTTGACCCAACCATTTGTACACTACATTTCGACATACACGTATTTATGTACATCGATCCGAATTTAAAATCCATACGAAAAAGAAAATCAAAGTATAATTTACAGTAACTTTCTACTTCTACACGTTATGCACAAATGACGTAACTCTTGTAAGTTATGACGCGTAATCAAGATAGATTGGCATCCCGACAAGTGTTTCTTAACTTATTTGTTAGTTGATATGAGAGAGACACACACGCAATAGAAAACGTACAGATACAGATACCTGATATTGAAAAACATGTGCATTGAACAAATAAGAAAAAATCGGAGCAACGGCATGGCTTCATTATAAGTCCCCTGTTACAGGGGTTCTATTCGAGCCTTATAAACTGTTAGTAATGTATCGTGAGGTAGAATCAAGAATCCCTCAGCCTTTTACCAAATTACATTGATTTTCCCAGGGTAAGAACTTTCATGTGAGGGTAGATTCCAGCTTACATCCAATATTTTAGTTTTTCAATGGAGATACGGTTTATAGAAAATCACTTAATTTCCCGTTTTCTAATCGTTGCTATAACATCGCTGCTTGGTTCCTCTTCATATTTAGACCTTAGGTAAGATATTTTTCTCACTTTTGAGGTGGGATTTTTGACAATCATCGCGTTAAGCCAACACGAACACGTTCCCCTAAGCTAACTGACGTAAACATAACAGCACCTGTACGCAGAAACGCGAGTAACGCTATAAGCCATAATCGTTTGTCACTGTACTGGTCAAGGGAAGTATACGCTCAGCAAACGCGCGTGAGGTACTGACTAGTGTCCAGCTTTCCCGTAATTTACGGCGAATGCGGTAATCCTTCACACCTGCAATGGTGTTTTCGACCGCGTTATGGGTTCAACAGTGCCAATGATGACAACGAGCGTGAACATAAGTTAGATTTACCGGTGTTTGCGTCGGTTTTGTTGGCTGCATTATCATTAAGTCGGAATTCGCCAACATCTTAATATTTGATGCTTTTTTGTTTCGCTTGAATGAATCAGAACATTGCTCGTTTTCCGCAGATGTGTATTATTTTATCGGAATATATAAAATGAGGAACAATAGCATTGACAACAACAGCAAGCATTACAACGACAACGACATTAATGTAAAAAATGCAGTTGCACGGTAACAACAATTAGAAGGCAGCAGTCGAAAAAAATGCAATTATTAAATGTATAATTTATCTTTAAAAAATTATAATTGCATTAGCCATAATTACCGCTTTTCTTTATTTACTGTGAACATACACGGTTTTCCATTAAGCTCGTTTTACATTTACACTATAAAAGTGTCTGTGTATTTGTTGATCTAAGCGAAAACATTGCTGACTGACAGGCACTTAACAATTTATAATATACGCTCTTAACGTTCTTTGTGTGTGCGGCTGATACTATTCAAAGATAAAAGTGGCTTTATCTGTTAGATTAATTAGTGGAAATTTTATATCTTCGTTGTGTTTAATTTAACTCATTATTTGCCTAAGGTGGTCGTATTTATTATTTAACATCTTCATTCCAATTGCAAAACGCGATACTGAAGTCTTCGATTACACACAAAAATGTTTCCTTATTACTCACGTGGAGGGTGAGCGGAGTCCATAGGTTAGTCGTTATCGCGTAATGTATCGACAATTGCCTTCAACTTACGTTTAAAAGTAGATAACATTTCATTTGTGTTTTCAATTTGTCAACCGATAAGAGTCGATCCCAAATAGCGTGAATACATCGCCGCCCTGCAAAGTCGAGTCAAATCTATCTGTCTAATCACAGTGCGCATAATGACATAATGTGTGCATTTAAACAATCAATTACCCGCTTGAAGCTGTGAGGTTTACCATTTGGCGAAAGACATAATGATTTATTATCGCTTTTATCACCTACTTCAGAGCAACAAGTGACTCATGTTAGGTCACTATTTGAAAACAAAAGATAACGTAAGGTTCGACGTATTCATATTCGAGGTGGTTGAACCGCGTGCGGGTGTTAGTCCGTCTTCTTTCGGGTACTTAAACACTCCTTAGTTTGGAAACGCTCGTGATTTGCTTAGATCACAAATTTCCAGTATAACTACCCGACAAAGCTGACAAAATAGCTCCTGCATTATTTGGCTTGCTCATAGACGCATTGTTGTCCCTGAAAACAAAATGCTGCATGAAACCGTACGAAACTTTTATTTTGATCAAAAATTGCTCCATTGATGGTAGGGTTAAACGTTAATCTTATTAGAATAGTAGCAGAATATAATTAAAAGTTACGGATCACTACTACAGGGTAATCTTCAGGATCAAGTGTGAAACCATTCACTTTTTCTTGTGATCACTATACTCAGAGTGTATACCCAAATTGACATTAAAGTCGTTAAAGAAACTAACAAAACGTCTTTATCGGGTGAAATGGGTATTTAACGTTAAGTAGCCATGCGAAGAGCGTTCGCGCAAGATCGCTGATAATATATTTATTGATGAAACATTCTGACGATTTAATATCAGCCATTAACCAAACGATATTCAACGATAGCTCCGTGGCTTTCATTGTTCCTAATATGCATTCCTTGCGCCGCGTAAATGTTCAATTTGTTTGGAAACAGAGGAGATATTGTACAAGTTCAATTGATACGACGATGTCGCAAATGATCTTGCATATTTTGCATATGATATCAACGGTTATCTTAACGGTTAACCCTTTGCATGCTGGGAAATTTGTCGTCTGCTAAAATGTCGTCTGCTGAATTTCTAAAATTAGCATTTTCTTCGATTTTTCTCAATGAATACTATCAGAATAGCAAACAGTTTGGATCCTGATGAGACGCCACGTTCTCATCTTGATCCAAACTGTTTGCAAAGGTCTTCAAAATTCGGTTCCAGCACTGAAAGAGTTGAATGTTTCATTTTCCATTAGTAAATTACTAAATATAGACAGATCGTCGACCGAATTTAACCATAGCGGCCATAATTGAATATCTACGAAGAATGTGTATTTAATTATGCGTATTATACTGATTGTGCCTGTGCATGCCATTTTGATAATAATTTTACAGGAGTATCTTATTCAACGCAGGAATCAACTTCAATACTGTCATGACAATATCTTAACAATTAAAAACCCAGATACGAAAGAAAAAAATATGCTTAGTTGTGCGTTGGATACATTTTTGGATTATATAAAAAAAAGTGTGACACGTGTGATCTGAAATATTTGAACGAATAAAACAGATATGCTTTTTGAGCTCATTAATAATAAATTATTTTTAATATTATATTTAAAGATTGCTGATTTCGTAGAATGGTAAATATGTAGTATGCTGCAGGTACACTGCGTTTGAACGTAATTTTATTTGTGGACAAATAATAACTGTACAAAACATGTTAAATTAGTTTGACGTGTCTTATGCCAATAATGTTTATAATGTTACCATTTAATTAATCACTGCTTTTCATACTATTTTATTTGTAGGTCAGAATAATGTGGGTTTCCATTATCATGATAAAGGGTTCGCTTACGCCGCGGGAAACCTAACGCGCTTCTTACTCGTCTTATGCGATCCAAATATTCCGTGACAATATTAGCACCATAGAATTTTCGCACATGACTTTCTTGAAATCACATTAAAGGCAATGCGCAGCATGAACGGTATTCGGAAAGTTAAGTAGACCAATCTAATGATTTGCAGATTTGCATATGCTTAAATCACGGTGAAAAACGGATCTATTTCGAATGAATGGAGATTAGCAAGGCTGTTTTGACTGTTTCAATTTGACTGTAAATATTTGTAAAGATAAGAAAACTTTAATTCGGATTAAAGTCAGCGTGTGTTTTATTAATGCAGTAATATTTCTCTTTAATGATTTAATTCATACCGTACTAAGTGTCATTTTCATTTTTCATTTCATTTAATTTCACTTATAGGTTCAACATGTTTTGCGCTTGCAGTCATCGCATACTTAAGATTAGATAAGTAATGTGTTGGAGTGCTTTTGATAACAATTTAATATATGATGAAAATGTCATATTAATTACTATATTAAGCTGACCTAGGCGTTTCTTAGAGGAGCATGTCTAAGGCAAACAAAACAAATAAGCCAGCTCCTATTTAAAAAAAATCTTTATATTAGTAACTCACCTACAGATTCACGAAAAAGTGGCCACGCAGTGCTTTCTGTATTGATATGATCCTGCAGAATTCCAGTTCGCTTTCTTCGAAGAGTTATTAATTAACCCATTTATGCCTAGCGTATAGAAAAAAAGGCATTGGCAAACAGCGTAGACCCAGATGAGAAGCCGCATGATGCGGCGTCTCATCAGGGTCTGCGCTGTTTGCTGAAAGGAATTTCTGTAAGAAATATTCTAAACATAGAAATAAATATACTAGACATCCCTAATTTTGGAAATAAATTGATCCAATTTAGAAGGATGGAAGAGTCCACAAGGCATAAATGGATTAACGACCATTCCAATATGCGACTGAATGATAGGCACTCATCCTTGCGGAATACGATGTCGTAAACTTCCATATGAGTCGCTTCATGTGAAAATGGTTCGTATGCCAAAGACGGTAAGCGGCGTAGCTCCAGACCAGCGAAAACATCCACGAAGTCTGGTCATGAACTTCCCTGTCCAATTAAAGTCATGAAATGTTTCGTTAGCAGACATTGTGACTCCTCAAAGAGTATACGGATACACAGGGATATCTGATGTTACACTGCTCAGTTAAGTGTTAAGGCCTATTTTCGCACGATGCGGATCATATGACAACAAACTTAATTGCTTATAGCGAACATAAAAAATCTCTATTGTTATGCTTAGAATTTCTTTTGATAGACAAACAGATCATTCTCAGAACTCATAAAATATAATGTGTGGCGCGCGTGTGTTCTGTTGTTTTAATAGAGTGCTTCTTCTTTGAGCAAAAGAAAGATAATTATCAGTTAATCTAAGCGTCCCTGGCAAATATCTTTCAAAAAGAATAAGTCATGAACGGTAGTAGACCTCATATATCGAAACAATGGTCGCGGCTATAGTGCGATTACTTAAATTGGCCAAATTTAGGAGGATGGGAGAGTCCACTAGGCATAAAAGGGTTAATACACATGCGTACCAGATTTTATGCCTAGTGGACTCTCCCATCCTTCTAAATTTTGACCAATTTATTTCCAAAATGCGGGATGTCTAGTATATGTATTTCTATATTTAGAATATTTCTTACAGAAATTCCTTTAAGCAAACAGCGCAGACCCTGATGAGACGCCGCATCATGTTTGCCAATGCCTTTTTTCTAGACGCTAGGCATAAATGTGTTAAAATTAAAGACAGGTTCCATCTTCTTCATAAGTACATATACGACGACAAAATAAACAGATAACGATCTCAATATATAGAGAGATATAATTATATTGTTATTTTTGCCACACAGTAGTACCAGTATTATCCAACCAAAAAGCAAAGAATAATACGACACGAGAAAACTTAACATTAAAATCCAAAGCTTAATACATTACAAGAATTTATATTCCCCTTAGTCTATGATTTTTCAATCGCAATTAAAAACAAATGATCTTATGAGGCATTTCTAAGAAAGCATATTTTTTCAAAACTAAATAAAATTTGTGGCGCGGGAAAAAAGAACGCTTTCTTTACTGGAATTGAAAATTTGCGAAACTGGAAACGTATATTTTCACAGCTGCAATACATTTAACTTGTTTAGATGCCTGAATAGTCTTTTGCCATTAACATTCTTTGTACACTGCAACAGATGTTCACAGAATGCCCTATGGTACTCTTTTCAATCACAGTGAAATTTGAAATCACTCGATCGGAAAAACGCAAATTACTTCTGTTTAGGGTATGAACAGGGTAAATTAACTAAACACGTCATTATTTAAATTGAAATTGGTTTTGTTTGAATTGCCGATTGTTTATTTTTGTCGATAGAATACGAAACTACTAAAATGCCTGGAGCAAAAAAAAACAGTTGCGCAAAAGTCAGTAAGTTTGACAAAATTAAAGTTCTTATTTAAAATAGACAATATTATTTATCGCAATTTATTTATTTTTATGTATTCATCATTTTTGTCCTCCTTCTCCTTATTCTTCTTCTTATTATTGTTATTATTAATACGGTCATCATCATTATATTTTTCATATTTCTCTCCTCCTACCTCCTCTTTTTCTTCCTCCTCCTCCTCATCGTCATCAAACTCACCACAATCATCATCATCATCATCATCATCATCATCATCATCATCATCATCATCATCATCATCATCATCATCATCATCATCATCATCATCATCATCACCACCATCATCATCATCATCATCATCATCATCATCATCATCATCATCATCATCAATATCATCATCATCACCATCATCATCATCATCATCATCATCATATCATCTCATCATCATCATCATCATCATCATCATCGATCATCGTCATCATCATCATCATCAGCAGCAGCAGCAGCCATCATCATCTCATCACATCATCATCATCATCATCATCATCACCATCATCATCATCATCATCATCATCATCAACATATCATCATCGTCTTCTTTTTCTTCTTCTTCTTCATCATCATTATCACTACCACAATTATAATCGTCATCGTCATCATCACCACCACCACCACCATCATCAGCAGCAGCATCTCTTTCTTCATCTTCTTCATTATTATTATTATTATTATTAAAATTATTATTATTATTAGTAGTAGTAGTAGTAGTAGTTGGTAGTAGTAGTAGTATAGTAGTAGTAGTAGTAGTAGTAGTAGTAGTAGTAGTAGTAGTAGTAGTAGTAGAAGTAGTAGTAGTAGTAGTAGTAGTAGTAGTAGTAGTAGTAAGTAGTAGTAGTAGTAGTAGTAGTAGTAAGTAGTAAGTAGTAGTAGTTAGTAGTAGTAGTAGTAGTAGTAGTAGTAGTAGTAGTAGTAGTAGTAGTAGTAGTAGTAGTAGTAGTAGTAGTAGTAGTAGCATTATTATTATTATTATTATTATTATTATTATTATTATTATTATTATTATTATTATTATTTTTATTATTATTATTTTTATTATTATTAGCAATTTACAATAATTTATAATAACTATTATTATAATTATTATTACTAGCAATGAGTAAATAATGCATATGAAACTGCAACACCAAGTTAACGAGAGAATCAACTATTAGGCAATATTTTTTTCATTTTGATTTCGACAGCAATTATTCGCTAATTTTGCCTCGTAAATTATTTTTCGTGCATCACTGACTAATTTCACACTATACGAGTACAGAATTAATGAACGTCTTTGAGGTTTTTCTCTCATTTATCTGTTTTAGAAGGAATGTAGACCTTTAATGTTACAAGTGCGAAAACAAATTTATCTACTATCTTCCCGTCATCACAACAAATTATCCCAATGCTTTGCCCAATAAATTCATTAACGATTTCAATACAACCCCATAATTTGTTCAACGATATAAAATTACATGTTCCCACCAAAGTTGTGAAAACGATGGTGTAACTACTAACCAACGCTGTCATCAACACCCCTAGGGGACGCGTCTATCATTCGGCTTGTTATTTTAAAAGATTTATGGGCACAATGTGTGGCCTTCTCGACAAATCCATGGTCATCATTGTCCGGCAATTTCAAGTATGTTCGAAAATTCTAGTTCAAGTGTCCCTTTCCGTCATGTTAATAGGCTTGCAAGACGTAACCAATGTAGATCTAGCAAACATTTCACACCTGCGTGACATTGGTACGTTTTTACGCGATGAGAACAGGCGATAATTTCTACACTTGAATATTCTTGCGCCGTTATAATTACCGCACAACCCATTAGCAGTTTTTTGTGTATTTCCTGTAATCGGCTTTCGTCGGATATTTTTGTAATCCGACATGGTCTGAAAGCTCGCGATAGATTGTTCTATACAAATATGTCTCCCTGCTCTAAGCTTATCAGTGTACTTTGGAAAATAGCACCAAACAGTTTTGCAAGTTACAGATTCCGCAAATAATCTCGTCTTTGATAAGGTACCAAAAACTAACAGGACAAGCGAATAAAGCACGGATTATCAAGTCAAGTAAATTATCTTTATTTGTATGTTTGCAGGTCTGAAGACATTAGAGTAAGAAGGATGACTTGACGTGTCACTATATTCTCAATTTCCTATTGAATAGTGAATCTTGACAAACCCGAAGATGTGAAGTCGTGAAGAAACCCCGGAATACATGTTTCTCCTATGTAGTGTTTTCATCAAAGTGTGAAGATGGAATTATTTTATGTTGGTGAAAGTTTCAAGTGGTGCGTTCACGTTAACGGATAAAGTGAAAACGGAATTTAGTGATAGCTGAGGCGGACGCACAACGATTTAAAATGGATCGAGTGCGATGCTTATGTAACACGGCCATTAAAATACGCGTATATGGAATTATTGTTGTGCTTCTGTGCTTACTACCGTCGTTTGCACATGCAGCTTTGGTGTTACGGACAAACACTGTGACGGTGAAAGTAGGCCGGACAGTGTTTCTTAGCGCTGATGATATTGTGATAAGGAAATCAAGGAAAAACGACGAGGGGTGCCGAATAGAGGTCGTACAAAATGACCCCATCACACAACGAGTTGGGGTTCTTCAACCCAAGGTATGAATAATTTAGATATCAGACGATATATTTGTTTGCTGGCGGTTTGGTGATGATGACAATGTTTGTGTTGATGATGAGGAGCAAAATGATGACGATGATGATGATATTGGTGATGTTTGTGATTGTGATTAGGGTGTTGGTTTCGACGCTACGTAATACAGATGGCATTCAAAGTTATTATGACAATGGTTGTGTACTGTTTTAATGATGATAATGTTTTCTCGTAAAGGACGGTATAAGTAGTATAGCAAGATTTAACAGCTGCAGAAACAGTAACAGAAATAAAAGTTTGACGAGATGTTTTGCAGGACCTGCTTTAGATTTAAAATGATTCGTATTAAAAGGTCATTTTCTAACAAACGTTAGCAGGAATTTATTTCGTCTTCACTGTTTCGTCTGTGGCATTTAATCGATTAATTTTGTCCGCGATCACTCATCAATCGAGCATGACCTGCCCTGTTCGATTCTATCTTAATATTCTCATACCGTATGTGCAACTGATGGATTCCGACAGGATCTTTCATTAAGCTGCTAATGAGGAAGTTTTCTCACGTGTTCATCATTTTCTCGTCGAGCGGATAAATTTGCTTGTTTGGATGCACATGTTATAGAAACATAAATACATGAGCGGAAATAATTTCTCTCAGACTTTCAGACGGAGGCACTCTTGTCGTGGGCATTTCGGGGAAAAGGCATGGGCGGGAAATGAAATGAGTTCAAAGACATTTGCAAGATAAACGTTGTAATGCTAATGGGATGTCAACGATTATCCATATAGTATGTTAGTATTCTGAGAGCAATGCATTATTCAAATATTTATTTTAAAAGAACAACTAGAATATAATCGTTATTTTATCGCCAACCTAGATATAAACTATATTTAGAGTACACGAGATTTAAAGCGAGACTATACGATTTTGTCACATATTTTTTAATTTTTATAAAATGAGTAAAAATGCGAAATAAGCCAGATATTTAATTCTGAAATAGAAAATGTATGTACAGTCGAATTCGCCAGCATGTAAATCATGCATGTACGATGTGAATCTAAATTTAGTTTAACGGTTCATTGTAAATTCCTGCAACGATATCTATTCATACGACACACGAACAATAACTAAAAAGACGAATGCTTCGATTATTGTAGGAAAATATGTACGAAATATCTTTGTCACAATCGGCTTTAGGCGCTAATTTGTCTTTGCTGCGTTTTTTGAAATTCATCTAAAATGTATAATTTTTCTTGTCTATTTTGTGTTATTGTAACATAGTTTATCAATATATTACACTTCGTATTCAAATATTCGGTAGTGATTTGAATATATTATATATATACAATGATCAATCTACTTGCGTTATTTATAGTGTATATCGTTATGTCACCTATTTTCGCGATGTACTTTCGATTTCACATCGTGAAATTGTATTACCGAATATACTGAAAATATGTTCAAGTAATGTAATATAACAGTCGTGATATTTTAATCAATATAAACTAATAATTGTGAACAAATACGGTATTTTAAAACTTTTCTTTTTTTGTCAATCGCGGTTGACAGTCCCTTTAATAACAGAAAGTCATTTGTAACTACGTAGTTCTTAGTTACCATCATTCTATAATTTCAACGTGTGACTGATTTGATTACTGGATAGCAGTGACACTGACCAGCATAAAGATTTCAAAACCGATACGCCACCGGCTTTCCCCTCAAGAAACGCACAAAGGCGCTAATTGACACGTGCTCCAACCTCGTTTTGACACGTCTTAAGATCTCGCGAAGTGGCATTGTGATGATTTTCGATAAAATGTGTACATTTGCGTACGATTCCCTGTCGTTGATTGCTTTGACAGATTTTGGCATTGTGTGCAAGACACCGATAAAGGCGTACAGAAAGCGAGTACGCATGTATACACATTTTACCAGTAATGCCAAGGTACACTGGGTCGTCGTAAGTTATAAAGTTTGTGGAAGAGTGCATTTATTTAGGGTCTCTTACATCTAGACCGCCAAAACATACATGGTTTTCAAAGAAAATGCAAGGATTTACATGAATTACCTATATATTCTCACGTCTACACACCTTAATTAACCCACCCCATCTGCGCCTGTTTCCCAAATGGTGATTAAAAACTCCTTAATTTTTTCCCGAACATACATACTCATGAATATGAACGCAACATACAATTTATTACAGTTTAACAATACGCATATGAGGAACACTTGTAACTTCTGTATGGATAAATCCGTCTCAGAAGTTTACATTAATTCGACAAAGTGACATAAGTTGGTTGTGAACCATAAAAAGTGTATTATGTAATAACGTAAGGTAATACACATTTTATAGTTATGCAGAGCGCATAGTTATCGTTCGCCTTTCCAAACAAACCGCTTTTGCTTTCTCATAATTATTATTATATAAAAAATAATGTTTTCGTACACTGAGTACAATAACAATGTTATATTTTTGGCACATGCATTGTTTACAATACGTGAAAAGATAAAGCAAGGAAAATCTATAATAATAAGATAAATTTGTACTAAAACAAGGGATATTATTCAATAAAAGCTGTGTTTGTTTTTTTTGCGATAAGCGTTATCGTCACAGATTGAATATTGCAGGCTAAAGGGCTTGACCAGATGTGTATTCGTGCGTTACTTATGAGTCTTATCGATTGTCAACACGGATTAAGCGATTGAAACAAACAACTTCATTTCAGATGTCCGTTAACACAGGGCGCAGGCGTTAACTTTTTTCAGACTGATAAAGTACTTTTTTTTTATGTGTCAATGTATCATCCGCCCTGTGAGCCAAACTCATACTTTATCCCTAGGTCCATCACTAGTCGGATAGACCATACATGTACCGCGACTTCGTCTACAGTAAGATTTCAACTCAGCGATAATTAACCCATTTATGCCTAGTGGACTCTCCCATCCTTCTAAATTGGATCAATTTATTTCCAAAATTAGGGATGTCTAGTATATTTATTTCTATATTTTGAATATTTCTTACAGAAATTCCTTTAAGCAAACAGCGCAGACCCTGGTGAGACGCCGCATGATGCGGCGTCTCATCTGGGTCTACGCTGTTTGCAAAGGCCTTTTTTCTATGATGCGGCGTCTCATCTGGGTCTACGCTGTTTGCAAAGGCCTTTTTTCTAGACGCTAGGCATACATGGGTTAATTAGGAAGACTTTTTCTGAAATCGCTTTATTTACAAACCGTCTTCGTCTCAGACAGAGCTCAAATCGCTCCTTCCCAATGGCATCTTGGCGAGATTTCTTCGCTCTAATTGAAATCCAGACTACGCTGATCAATGTCTAGGGGCTGTAACAGACTACCAACGTCGTTTTTGAGGTTTCAGTAACTAAACTATCAATCACTGAACATTTCTGATACGATCTCGCCTAATGGGGATATAACAAGGAAGCCTCCTCAAACACTGGTGGTGATTCTTTCTAAGACCCTGAGGCTGCTAACGACGCAATATTGTGCAGATTCCTGGGTTGTCCCTGTAATCTTGTATGCTCCATCTTGGTGTGTGTCGTTCAGCCTTTATACAAAGTGAAAATGACTTTTTTCAGAAGTACGGGCTTTCTCGTTAAAAACGTATTAAGAAAAGGTAAAAAATTATCTTAATGAAGTATTGTTTTGAGGAACATCTTAAAGGTGATCACTATTGTGGAGGTACGACCACACGTATAAGAAAACTTCAAAGGAGTTCGAAACATGTAAAGCAGTGACCATGCTTACTATGAATATTGACAACTAGTTAACGATTCTGTTTGAACGTTTGACAATCTTTGCAATTTTAAATCCATTTATATGCGAATTGTATTAGCAAATTAAGAAATACTATAAGAGGTGTATTTCCCATGTGTTATAATTTACCAATGACAGCCCACATGCTCTCTCAAATATCGCATGTTTCATGGTATTTATTATCATAAAGAGACACAGAACTATATTCAGTGAGTATCAACTATGATAAATGAGCGGCACGTGAAAATTTATTTCGTTAATACTGTCAGGTATGTGTATCTAATACTCATACCTGATACTGTGTATGTGCATTTTATTACTCATTGATTGTAGTTGGTGTCCAAATCTTTTCTGCGCAACACCCAACATACAACAGTTTTCAAACAAGACATAACGATGTTATAATTTATGATCACAAGCAACGCAACACTTTAAAATGTCTACCTAGCTGTTAGACCAAACCAAACACCGCTAGAAGCACATTTTTGAGGGCGGTGTCTTGTAAAAGAACACATTACGAGATAACTTCTAATAGCGCCCCGGACGCGCAAAATTCAATTGACGTAGGCGCACGCACAGTTCCTTAAGTATAACGCGGTATTATGCGGCGGCAAAGGACAAAATCACTGCTTCTTACCTGTATATTTGCACGTGCTTTACCGTGCTAGCTGACTAGTAGCGCGCGAAAATGGATACATCGGATAGATATCGTCTACATTGTTGATGATGCGATAGTGTGATTTATTAAAACAGGTTTCGCCAGATGGTAGAGTAGCACCACGTTCTTGCAACTAAACCCGTTGGCACAATATTTAAACTATAACGATCCTTATGTTATATCTATCGATTTATCGTGGGGTATCATACATGGCCCTTCTACAACTTGATAGTGCGATGTTTACTGTCAACATTTTATTTTTCATTTTTAAGAACACACACGTTCATGGACGGTGGGTCGCAAATAAAACAATAATAAGTGAATACATAGTTATTTTTTACCATAACTCAAATGTTGTTTTAAATAACATTATAACGACACATTTGTTCTTTGCGTTATGCCTGACCCTATGTGTCGGAGAAACCAAAAACATTTTTTCAAGTGTCTTGTACCGGTAAACACACATCAGCACGGATAATGGCTGATACTCCGAATATCGTCTATTGCACATGAATGTATTTTCGAATTGTATACTAAATCATTCGTAATTATATAACAATAGTTTATTTCCGAGAGTATTCTTATTTCGTTGTTTTGACCTTGAAATATATTGTGTTACTCATTTTTGTTTTTTTGGTTGTTGTTTTTTGTGTTTGTTTTTTTTTTTTTTTCGTTTTTTTTTTGGGGGGGGGCAGTAACCTTGCTTAGTCATGATAAAGATAGCAGCACACACAGTTAGTTTCTCTTCGGTCAGTTCGATGAATAATAAGATCCAAATGAAAATAAGAATAATTTGCCTAGCTGAATACACAATCGCGGTAAAACATATTTTCATTCTCGCCCATTCTCGTCTTAGAAATTTTATTATCATTGTATATAATAATGATAACTATATGGAAAGCATTGTATGGCTGCTAAAACATCTCACATCTTACAACAATTGTATGTTATGTTACCTGACAAATTGCGA
Organism: Dreissena polymorpha; assembly: GCF_020536995.1. Classification (NCBI taxonomy): domain Eukaryota; kingdom Metazoa; phylum Mollusca; class Bivalvia; order Myida; family Dreissenidae; genus Dreissena; species Dreissena polymorpha. The sequence goes on along the minus strand of NC_068370.1, from coordinate 16,685,971 downwards.
TATCTATAATTTTAGTGGATATGCAAATGTATTTATTATAACATTATATATATGCTTTATGTAATATACACTAATTGTGTTTCTTTATTTAAAGTAGTATTGTAAATGATGTTCCGCAAACATTCCTATCCCACATTATTTTATTTGTTTTGTTCAACCGCATCGTTTAAGGAACGGGTGGGTAAAATTTACGTTGTTGAGTTTAGGTTTGGAGGCAAAACATGCTGGTTCACATTCATTCATATAGATTATATAAGTTATCAACTGTTGAATATTTTTGTGACATGTGAACTTTTATTTGACATCATGTACCGATTTGAGTTGCTTCTTTATAACATTTTAAGACGATCCCCCTTGCTAATAAAGGCTGACAAAGTTAACGAGACAAATGGCTGAAATGACATTAAGGCGACCTATTTTATGTCTGAAAAATATCTCATTTAGAAGTGACTTTGACTTTTATGGTTTTGAACCCTTTTGCATTTAAGTCCAACTACAAACGCTTTTCATCTAATATAGGTTTACGCTTGAATCTATTTCACATACAAGCGAAATATGTTAATGACAAAAGTGCTGTTTAGTTCAGATGTAAAGTGAATACCCTTGAAACTAAAATGATCTTGTTGTGAAAGAGTAAAAACTTTATTATCAGCACATTATAATGGCCCCATACGGCGATTCGACTGTTTTACGACGTTCTACAGACCTAAATACCCTTCTAGAGTGCGGTTCAGTTTTGATATGTAAAATATAACACGTCAGTTAACAAAATCGTACTATAATGGCGATATAAATATGTCAGAATAAGAACTCGTGTCGGGAATAATGTTTCCCATTTCATTCACATCAAAGTTGCATCGGATTCCGTGCAGTTGAAATTGATTTATAAAATAGAATTCGCAAACATAATCCCGTGTTGTCTAAAACCTTTCGTCGAACGTACAATTATATAAAAATTTATGTCTAAAATTGAAGTATTTTATTTTATTTATGCGTTTGCCTTAACTTTGATACCAATATCCCAAAGCGTAAAGGTTACTGATTAAATACAGTCAAGTTTAACATATTTGTACGTTGAAAATGGATTCAGCATTTTAATAAAAGTATTTCAAGTATAACAGCGAATAGTGAACCGAATATATATGTAAAATAATCTATGCATAAATTGTAAGTCATGTAAACACTTATTCGACTGCCTCACTTACGGTTGTTCTAATATACGAGTGCTGGGGGGGGGGACGGGTTTTAATGCTTGTGCTTAAAATGTCATCCCAGATTAGCCTATGCAGTCCGAACAAGCTAGTCTGAAACTACACTTTCCACCTCGACTCGATTTTTAGAAGAAACTTCTTTTTAACGAAAAATCTCATTAAAGCGGAAAGTGGCGTCACTGATAAGCATGTGCGAACTGCACAGGCTTGTGTGGGATGACACTTTCCGCATATGCATTACGCCCCGTTTTCCCACAGCGTGTCTCAAATATTAAAGTATAATGATAAAAAAGTGGAGTAAATATTCTAAAACTGACGGATTGCGTCTTCAACTCTTTGACTGAAATCACACGAAAATTTAAATAAGTTAAAGAAATGAATAAACAACTAATTGCATATTCAAAATATAGCGCATGTTTTTCTCCGTCTCTCGCCAGTATAATGTTTCAAAACCGACCATCTTGCATTACACTGATTCCGTGTGTGATATATGATCAGTGTTATTATTTTAATATCATGGTACATTAACTCCAAACAAGTAACGTAATATCAACAGCTATCTCAAATGAGTGTGATGGCTGAAAATCAACGCCCGGTTTCTGTTTGATTGCAGTAGTTTTTTGTGCAGTTTCGGCGCGGCATGTCTTAAAACTTTGTGGCTTTTTTATGTTCAGTTTTATGTGTTAATATTGAAAATAAAAATATTTTCATAAAAATAAATTATTGGGATCGTATTTTGCACAATTTGAAAATTATATAATCTTTTATCGCATATGTGAAAGCGATGGTTTGTTTAGACCTATTTATTTTAGCTCGATTGCATCGAAAGCCTCAGACTTATTGAAACACTCTCGAGTCCGTTGCCTTGGCCTAAAACCAGTACTTGGTGTCCTTGGGGGAGATCTTAAGAACGCTTTCACAATGGGGATCGAACCCATTACCTCCCGGTCGCTAAGCGGACAAGATATCCATTACAACGCGGCGACCTTAAAAGTGATTATTAAACAAAAACTGGTCAAACGGGGCTTGAGCGTCTTAGGGTTCAAGATGGCCAACGTCTGCATCTGACCTTAAACCAACCGGAAACTTCAAATATTTAAATAACATAAAGGAGTCTCGTGACAGCGCACTTTTTCATATTTGCGTGAAGTTTGTAATTGTTTGATTCTCATTCAGTGTGATATCTTTAAGACACATTGAAATTCGTTAAAGAATGCAAATACCCAGCAAAGCACAATGCGTGCAGTTTATTTAGTTTCAATTATAATAGCAGCTCACTCATGCTTATACCCAACTTTGCTTTGCCCGCCCAACGCGAATTTGAACACCTGTGCCATTCAAGAAAGTAAAGAAATTGTAAAAACCGCACAAAAAGGTTATAAAGGTGACAGAGCACCAAATTTGCCATCTGTAATTAAGGCTACTTTAACAGACGTGATCAAAATCAACTTTTGATCTTATGTTTACTTAGACCCATTTTTCCGATTTTCTGATAAATGTCAGTATATTTGTTTCGGAAACATTGAACTAAAGGCAATTCTTATGTTGTGAATGCACTTTTGTCAATTCATGTGAAAGGAACCTTGTTATTTTGGGCAGACAAACTTTATTTCTCGTTCTTTAAAAAGACATTTATCAAATAATTATAATGCATACATATTAACAATCAAACTGCCCCATACACAGAATTGATACGTAATGTAAATATTTCGGTTGAACTTGAGTAAAACAGGTGTTATCTTTTCCACGACAATATAATTTGAATGCTTACTGATTTATCAAACATCAATTGCCAAATACACCAAATGAATGTACCCAACTATTACCGTAAGGTTCAGTAGTTGAAAAGTGTTCCATATTTTTTTAGAATGTACTTAACAATTCATCGTCATCAATTTCCCATATTTTAATAAAAAAATAAAAAACCTTTACAATCCGGCATCATTTATTTGTTCCTCAGCAGAATAGACTGACCTTTAGAATACCTTAACACATTTTTTTTATGAAAAACGATTTACGATTAATTTGTTTAATCGTTACGTGCACAGTTCTTTCCGATCAGAAAATGTAAGGATTGTAGAAAATGTGTAAGGTCATTACTTTTTTCATAAGTCGCACTTGAAGAGAAAATTGTATAATTTTGCACAATGTTTAATTTACTAATAGGCCAAAGGTATTTTTTCGTTTAACAGAAAGTCTCTTCTGAGAAAAAAATCCGGAATAGGCGGAAAGCTCTGATTCTGATTAGCCTGTGCGGACTGCACAGGCTAATCTAGGACGATAATTTATGCACATGCATAAAACCCCCTTTTCACAGAGCTCGGCCCAATTATAAGTTCAAGTAAAATGGGTTTTTTTCCCATCATCATGTACGCATTATTGAAACAACACCCAAACTGATCATACTTTGTAGACCATATTCAACATTGTTGAATAGAGCCAACACGCCATATAAAATTAGGACGTCATGGTGTTCATTTTATGACGTCATTTGATGTTTTAGTGGTGATCGGAAATCGATGTACTGTATATCAGAATAGCACCTTTTATTTAGCATTTACATTAGTTCTTGCTTATCTTGACAACCTGAAGCAGTTTTTATTTTATTAAAGCGTACACAATGTACCTTTTCTTCGTTCACTCTAATATTGTGCTACTATTTAATTATTAAAGTGGAGAATTATACTGAATGAAGAATTTTGTAGTCACTTTTTAAAGGTCATTAATGTCAACAGTTCAGCTTTCATTTGGCAAACAGTTGTCAGCAAACATTTCATGGTTCGCAATTCAGACAGATGTAAATAATAAATCTTAATAAATATTGTAGTTGGAATGTTTTGTATGTGTGCAGTTTTATTCATCGTATGATTTAGAATGGACAACGTGATATTTAGTTTCTATTACAACGAATAACTTTTGGTCTTATTTGTTTGCCTTCTTTACTTTATATGGAGGACTACATATCCACTGATGATTTTAGAAGGCGACGTTTTGTGTGTATAAACGAATTACACGTGGTTATTGTAAACTGTAATGATAAACCAACTTAAAGGGGCCTTTTCACAGATTTTGGCATTTTTTTTAACTTATTCATTAAATGTTTTATTTTGATAAATGTAAACATTGGATCATAAAAGCTCCAGTAAAAAATCAAGAAAAAAATTAAAAAAAGGAAAAGAACATTGCCCGGAGCAGGTTCCGAACCAGTGACCCCTGGAGTCCTGCCAGAGTCCTGAAGTAAAAACGCTTTAGCCTACTGAGCTATTCCGCCGAGTACACATACTTGACGTATTTTATACCTTATATAAGCAATCTTCGCAGTTTCACAAAATTTAACGACAAAAACAGAACTCTCCAAATTATTCAATCGTTTCGCGTTGCAACGCTTTATAATTTTTAGGTTTTAAAATCGTCAAAAGATGCATATAATGGCTATATTAGAGCATGGTTAATGTTCAGTATTACTGTTTCCTCACAAATATCATAACTAAAACGAAAACTTACGAATCTGAAACAACTTTTTTCAATTTTGTCAATTTACCAAAGCGTGAAAAGATCCCTTTAAAGCATCGATTCCGCGTATTATGTCAAAATTATGTTCAATTAATATTTAAATACAGTATTTGAATACAAACTCCTCGTATACGAACCTACAACTCGGGTTTGTTTATTTATTCGGAGTTTACAACTATGGGGCTTACGTAATATAATAATCGAACAAAAATGTGCACCGTTCAACCAAAACATAGCATTTTCGTAAATGTATTCTAACTTGAACATAACTCATTTTTCTCATAACATTTGCTGTTTTTTTGTGTTTTGTTTATCGTGTTACTTCCACATTAAGCGGGAACTGGGTTCTTCAAAGAAGATAAGATTGAAACAAACACCATATTGTGTGACAAACTTATAAATATAAGAACATTTTTTACCCAGTTAAAAAATAATAGTTGAAATAAACCATCATTATTCTTTTACTCCTGGTGTACTCGCAATCGTCACCGAAACTGTCGAAAGTAATTTCGCGGCTTGTCAATTTTATGAACTTTCCTATGATTTACCTGCGCTTGGTTAATTAATTAAGACATGCTCTCCAGTCCTAAACGATTTTTGTAACAGTGCATGACGTAATATTTTAAACTTGAGCTGAATTTTAACGTATAATGCTCATATATACATATTTAAGATGGTTGTGTACATTAAGATATTCATGCGAAAACATAATGTACATTTTGAAAGTTAAATTTCGCCTCATATGATTATAAATAAGGTCTGGTATATATGTGTCGCCAGTTACTTTAAGTTTTGTCATTAAAGCGTATTCGTTATTTAACATTTAAAGCAATGAGAAGTGGATTGTATTTAAATTGAATAGCCGAACAGATACTTAATCTCATATTTATTTATTTAACTTTTCACTTTCTAGTTTTGACATGTTACATAACATAATTAATTTATGTGATATTTTAATAAGGGTGAATGTTGTCTTTGTGTTGCTTATTATAACAAAAATAAAGTAAATATACAGAAAATGCATATTAATTGTGCCTCTTTTTTCCCACATACGAACAAAAAGCGCCTATTTCCAGGAAATTATTTATTTGAGGACTCTTACTGTTTCGTACTGGAATCGTAATGAGTACCTGCACATCTTAACTGATTTGTTACTAGTCTTTATCAATTTATGGTTAAGCGGAAATTCGTGGCAAAAGTTTTGAGCTATTCAAATTTTGCCAACGAACACCCTTATAAAAACATCGTAGTTTCTTCTCAACATATTCATAGTGCTCTTATGGTGCACAGGAAGCATCGCCATCTGTTTGCCAGTATTACGCAACAAGTTCCCATAGCATATACTTGCCCGCATTGAACCTGTAGCTTGCCGCTGGCATGTCAATTCCCTTGCTACCTTAAGGCTTCATGAGGGTAATTTAATCGTTAATGCTTAGTACTTCATTAAGCATTCTTACATAATCGGAAAAGTAATTTTCAAATAGCACCAGCTCCTGCAAAAATATGTTGTAGTGGCCGTTCTTAAACATTAAACCTGGTGTCAGCAGAGTGGTGTCAGCAGAGGGATAACTCTGGAGGCTCTTCTTGTTCGAAGCTATCCGCGGCAGGTTCTGATACTCGCAGCACAGCGCAAATACGAAAGTTGCATTACCACCCATGATAGAAATGATGTCCAATTTGGGTTAAGGACCTCTTTATACCCATACTGAGAGAAAATCAAACGAATGTTTAATAGGATTAATGAAATACTGTATATCCGCACCTGATTCGTATATGCCTTCTGCGTATTCTTAACTGATTCGTGACCGATTTCAAACGTTCGTTTAACATTCGTATTTGCTTATTGTACATCGTAGTGATTTTTTGACAATATTCGTGTGATTCCGACTGAATCCTAAGAATATTCATAATTCGTTCGTCCATTATCGTAATAACAGCGTTAAGCTTCACTTATTGAACCAGAATCGAATTCTAACATTGATATTTTTTTAGAGTAGTTTTATATGTGGTCAATGTAAAATCGTAGAAACGCAAAACAAAAATCTGCTTTCCTCACGCTGTTATTCTTTATATAACTTATACTTATCTACAGGCAACAAGTTCTAACAATCGAACCAATTTTATGTGGTTATTCTAATGATATATCAATTGCCCATCTCTACTACTTTAATTAAAATCTCTCCGCACGAGAATGGCCGTGGTAAATTAAAAACAAGCTGATAACCGGTGTTTTATTTTTTCAAAATATCAGTCCCAAATTATAAATAAATTGCATGATGGCGGAGCAAAAAGCTCCGATCATTTGCGTGATAAAAATCAGGTAGCGTAATTAATTCAAATTATACGCTTCGACTGAAATTTCCATTTAGTTCTATTTTCCGCTTCGTCATTTTTTGCAAATTGATATGGATCGTTGAATGGAAAAAGATAGAATTCTGTCATGAGAGGACCTTCAAGCGGATATAAATAAATTAATAATAAGTGAATAACCAGTAATAAAGCGGTCAATCACAATGTTGTGGTAATAAATAATCGATATTTCGATATCCGATGAACACTGGATATCACAATACAATAGTTATGTGGATCTGTTTTCATGATTTATCTCTCAAAAGATATTAACATGATAAGGAGTGTATTATGTTCGAAATTATCAAACGCTTGTATCGCGTTAGTTTTCAGATTTACAAGCGTGTGGTGAAATATGTTGTCTGTTTTTGCATCGTAAATTAGGTTGTTTTGAAATTCAGAAAAATGCCAGTACATTTCATTGTATTGCTTAGCTTATACATTCTTGCTTACAATTATTTTCTAACTTTTATTTTCCAACGCTTTTTTCATGTTCGTGTGTTATGTTATTGCTCGGATAGAGTGACTCACATTTTCTAGCTCCAAGTTTAAATCGCATTTTCCTATGTGAATTTTCTTACCTGCCTTAATTAACACATTTATTTTCTTGTAATGTAGAAATCGTATTGTCTTATTGCTTGTATTTTCTAACACTTAATCGGGGCATGATCAGGTGACTTTGTGGAGACCGGTAAGTGGTGCTTTGTTTCGAACAACTTTTTAAAACAATTTTTCTAAACAATTTCAACTAGTGCCTTAAAGACAGTTTTTTATGAAGCTTATGGCAGTGTGAAATCCATTTTAGAATTATTTAATTTAATAAGAATGAGTTCTGGTTGAAAAATGATGTGTGTACTGCATTTTTTATACGGTAATACTTCACGCAACGTGAAATTTTGTTACCGTTTCCGACGTATTGAGTGATTTATTATTATACCTTAAGATATCGGCACAAACTACAAGTCTTTTATGAACTCAAGATTTTTTTTCAAATGAATTTCAGTAACTTGAGATATTAAAAAATAAAGTTCTTTCGGTGTGCTTACATTCCGTCCAGCCCATGTGTAAACCCCTGAAAACCCCGTTGATTCTGCACCCTGTTAATGGTGTAATTTAGTTTTCTACTCAACAATTTATGATAATGTAGAATATCACTCCGATCCGCGGACCAACTAGATTTATTTATTAATTGTAGAATAATTTGATTCCGTAAAAATTGCAAGCACTTGAAAATTAGGTCAAAATTACATGTTCACCGAGACGTTATAGTAAATTCTTACTTTAATTATCAAGCTCCGTTGATGAAACATGACAGAAGATGTCAAAACGAAATGTAAAATGCAAAAGCAAACATGTTAGAAAAATGAATATAAGATTACAGCGACTGTAGGTGTATATTAAAGGCTCCGTTATTTTGAGAGGTATTATCATCAGTGGACATTTATTTTATGGAGCAAAATCAGAATAAAAACAATACCACCATATCAACTGCGTGTATATCAACGATTACAGAAGTTAACAAAAGATTGGGCAAATGCATTGACAAGCAGTGAAGATACATAACAGAAAAGTTGAAACACTAAATATTTTTTAAATACAGAACATAGTGATCGTGCTATTTAAAAAAAGGGAAAACAGAAGCAACAGGCTTCATAAATCAACCTAACGATAATAAATTACCGACAAGACACTTGACACCGAAAATAAAAGCTAAATGCAAAACCTACCGCTACTTTCCTTGCAGGAAAGTGTCCAACGCTGAATACAAGATTTATTATGTTCACATTTTTTTGTGCGTGAAACCTCAAACATTTATGGTTTGAACACCTTCCCGACATGGTTAATTTCTTTTCACATTATACGACAAAAAGAGCGCATTTGGTATTCAACATGTAATCATAAAGTAAATAAAAATACATACATCAAGTCGTACATGTTGGGTGTGTGTGTGTGTCATACAAAGTATATGCACTTTTTTTTCCTGAAATATGCAACATGTGTAACAGCCACTCATAATAATGTATATATCTATAGCAAACGAGGACCAAATCAAAATGTTTAATTAATAAAAAATGCAAAAAATGATAGCATTTTAAAATCTTAAAAAAAACGCAGTTATTCTGTTAGTTTGTCAATGCTTTACTTGCACTAGTAGCAATTAGCTTTCGTACCATTTAATTATTACCCAAAGAATGCTAATGGGAAAACATAGTAAGTTTTAGAATTTACTGGGGAGGCGTAATACATTCCATTAGCAAAAATCTGCGAAACTTTCCCTTTAAGAAAAGGGAGGAAATACAATAATCAAATTACAATGACCGAAAAAAAAACACAATAGAACAAATCAGCATACACAAGTAGAAATAATAAAATACAAACAAGGAAATAGAATGCGACAACAAAAGGAAGTATAATACATGGTACCAAAATTCGCTTGAAAATATAAGCTTGCAAATACATGTAAGAATATACAAGTAATGATCAAAACAATACATTTTCTCATTTCATAGCTCTTCATATTGGGAATATACGTAAACATGGAAATGTATCGCTATTCCCAAGATCTTTAATACAAAACATAACCCACTAACAAAGTGATTGACAGGTTTATTCCAAAGCAAGACTAGAAATACCATCAACTGCTATCAAATAGCGATTATTGGACATTGGCATGTCTATAAAGTCAGTTATCGTTTCATTTTCCCCTTCACCGACGTCATGGCTTTGATGGAGCATTTCGATTTAAAATGATAATGTGTACCATGAACGCGCTTCTAATTACAAAATCAATTACTATTTGTCTCTATCGCGCAAACAGAGGGTGGGTATCAGTGGAGTTTAGGAAGTAAATTTCACGCGGCAGATATCCCTTTGCCTGACTAGTTTAGCAATTTTATTTCAAGCGTTCAAACGAGATTTCAAAATGCAGCTAACGAGCAAACGATACAATTTAGGTCCCTGAAACATAAAATACCTATAAGTTCCGATACGGCACATTCTATTTAATATACTATATTTTGATGAGAATAAACATTTTGATGACAACTTATAAGAATGCAATTCCAATGTTGTATTATTTTTAGGGGACCTTGGGTTTCTTTTTGGTAATAATACTGGGGACCGTTTCAATAAGCTCTCGTAAGTATGCTACGACTCGTAAACCAGTTGCGATTATCGCAACTTACCAGTTTGCGTTTCAATAAACTTCCGTAACTTACGATAATCGTAAATCCAATCGCAACTACCCGAGTTACGATTATGTAATATTTACGATACGATATGTTATTGAAACGGTCCCCTGATCGAAAGTCTGTAAAACAATGGTGTAGAACGAGGCGAAACTGGAACTGATGCTTATAGTCGTGATGTTTTTGGTGTTGGTGATTGCATTATGAAGTTTTATTAACATAGCGCAATACCGATAATAATGTTGATAGTGATTAATTTGCTGCTGCTTCCGCCCCATCTGTTGTTTCTGCTGCTGCTACTACTGCTGCTGCTGCTGAAGATGATGATACAACAATGCTTGCCGTCATGATGGTGTCAATTCAGCTGGATTGCGAGATTTGTGTTGATTATGATAATATTTTTGGAGTCGGTTATTGTGGTAGTAAAAGCGTTCATTGTGGGGGTTATGACAATTGTAATCATTTCATGCATTTGAGTCGCGTTCTGAGAAAACTGGGCATAATGCATGTGCGTAAAGTGTCGTCCCAGATTAGCCTGTGCAGTCCGCATAGGCTAATCAGGGACGACACTTTCCGCACCAAATTGGATTTTTGCTAAGAAGAGACTTCATTTAAGCGAAAGATGTCATCAAAGCGGAAAGTGTCGTCCCTGATTAGCATGTGCGGACTGCACAGGCTAATCTGGGACGACACTTTACGCACATGCATTATGCCTAGTTTTCTCAGAACGCGACTCATTATAAAAACAAGGCTAAATGGATGTTTTTTAAGATACATGCTAGTTTTTTAATTTCATTTTATTAATCACATTCATTGAATAAAGTATTGCATCAGGAAGCGGGTACCGCCCCGTCCATAGATTTCGCTTTTGTACCCCATTCTTAAGAAAGTCGATTTGTCTGAATAGCTCACAAGGTTAAAAACAGATCTTTTGTCAGCTGGTATGCTTCTTTGGATAATCTGCTTTGATGTAGAACAACTACTTGACATTTGTTCCTATAGGATAATCCCAAATAGCAAACTTTGCTGAAACACAAGAATATTTATCATTCATGTTTTACAAACTAATCTTTTTAAACCAGAAAGTGAGTGACCCGATGTCATTTGTAAACAAAAAATAAAATTCTTTAAATTTTACCGTATGAATGTGACACACGATATCTTGAGTGTCGCAATTTTGCGCCGAGTTTGCTTTACATTGTTTACCTTTTATATGACCCTTCTTTGACGAAAACAGGCTGTTTTAGCAATTTTCGAATCCGTATTTAAACTATCGATTACCATTTTAAGGAGATAAAATTTCCTTGTTTGAACACCTGTGGCGGTTAAACTAAATTTACTCCGGCCATAAATATCGTGAAACGCTCCATTATGTGCGATCGTAAATCGCTGATGCTTGGAGTTTGATTGAAATTCCGATTTCATTTAGCCATTGTTGTTGATTGCTATAAACTTGCGACATGAGAACGGTTATAATTTATGTAATAAATAAATCGCACTGATGGCATTTATAGGTGTGTTCATTTTAAAAGGTTGGGTTGTAAGTAAAGTGAATAATTTTCCAAATTTCTCATACCATTGTGTGATGCTTTATGTCCATGAAAGTGGCCATTGAATGAATCGACTTCAAGGATTGAATGGATGATTGAAATTTAAAGCATATGAAACTTGTCTAATTAAGATTCATTTAGTCCTCACGTCAAAATGAAAACATGTGATTGTGAAATAAAATAACATATCTACGGTGGCAATCTATTGGCTTTCTATTTTTCTGACCAGAAACATATGTAATCTATTTTTCTAGAACTTTTTTATGTTGATTTATTGATACGAATAGTTTCTTATTCATTTTCCAAGTACCATTTAAAGTTGATGCATCCGTCCGATTTCGGCAAACTTTTACATAATTCGGTAGTAGTATTTGACGATGTATTTTCCTTATTTTAAAGCGGTGGTTACGCACTTAAAACAACAACAGCAACAACTTCATATTGCGATATAGTTTAACTCCATGGTATAAGTGCTAAATTGTATTTCGTCCATCTATTACACATAGTGAACATCTATATACTGTCTGCAGCGCTATTATATATAGTAAAACAAATCGCGCAATTTTAATGTATTTCAGTAATTAAATCATTGTTTTACTTCATCGACGTTTTTGTTTTGTGATTTTCATTCATGTATGATAAAAATACAGGATTCCTCAGAGCGTTACGTAAGAATGGTTTAGCTAATAGTAAACATGTTACGAAACAACGATAATGTATTTCGTATCGCGTCTGACTCGCACATGGTTTTTCGGAAGGTATACTTTCGGAAGCAAGTTTAGGTGTGCTTTCCTGATTGTTCAACGCATGCAAGATTAGCGCGATGCATGTTTTCCATCAGATATTCACTTGCCTCAAAGTGAGCGCATAAAAAATCTTTGACAATGTCGATAGGCTGGTAATGCAGAAGCTTGGTTTCTTGAAGTACGCTGTGCAGAACTAGATTAATGCATTTGATTGACGGATAAGTTTGCGTGTGTTTATTGTAATGGGCTAGAATGTAGTTCCCCAACTTAAGCAGCCAATCACGAGCGATAATAACGGTGTTCGTCACACAATAACGCATATGATTACACCGTTACACGAAAACGCATATGATTTCCGGGCATATTTTTTTCCATGATAGACCTTTTAAAATATAAGCAATCGGCGGAAAATTTGAAAAAAAATGGTTTGGTAATTATCGACGTCTATATATCCAAGTGAGATTATAGAATTTAATATAGTTTTACTCCCAACTGAGCGACTTGTGGCCATATTATTTTTTCTTATCACGCGCAAAATAAAATCGTTACTTTACCGAAATCAACACAAAATCGCTAAATAATGACCAAACAGCGGTGATTTTTCAGCCACATTATTATATCCTTTAAGCAACAATTAACAGAACCGTTTGCACCAAACTGTTTTTATCATGATTGCGATTTCTAATTGGCATGAAAAGCCGATCGCGCAAGTCTTAAGCAAGATATAGCACAGTTTATTATGAGTCGGCGTTTCGTTTGGCTGTTCCCACACTTTCCCATAAACACAATTAGCATTGTTATATCACATTATCACAGTGGAAATTACTCGAGCACTTTGCCAGAATATGATGGTTATTTAATTCTTGGTATGTAATAGCTATAACACAAAATGCCGACATGATCGCCAGAATGCGTAAACATCGACTGGAAGGCTGTTTATAATTGATCATATTCATGTGTAAATTGCAAGAAATATTTTGCTGTACCGCTATACCGACCGCTATACCGACCCTATGACGGCGCTATTTTTGCAAGTGTAGCATAAATACGTATGTGTACAATTGCCTTCTTCACAATTATTACGTTCTTATCATAATACTTCAGAACAGTCTGAAATACACATATTCACTCTTTATGCAAACTTGGAACTTCAAAAAGTTGTGTAGTATCATATTCTTTATGCATAAATAAGTGTTACGATAAAAGGCTATTTTGGAATTGCCAATCAAGGTTATAATGCGGTATTCGTAGATATAAATATTGTATATTATATCACGATCCACATTCAGATTAAGTAAGGTAAAGCAATTCTTTAATTGGTTTAAAGGTGTCATCGTTGCTTTAAGACTTGAAGTGAGAGAGTCACTATAATATTTGTATTTATGTTATATTATAGCTCACTGGGTCATTGTCGACCTGAAATGGCTTGAAGTCACCCCAGGGTGACATGAATCGGCTTGAAGTCACCCTAGGGTGACAAGAATCGGCTTCTAGTCACCTCCGGGTGACTTCAAGCCATTTCAGGTCGACAGTGACCCAATGAGCTATATTAAAGCTGGATATTGAGTTGCGAGAAGTTTGATTGTACCATGCATGTGCCGTGTGTAAATGCCTGCGTTTTGTATTGCAGATATTCGACTGCCAGTACCAAGCCAACATTGTGCAGTTCATCCATTCGGGTTCTCCGTTCCTCACGGAGGATAGAGTCAAACTACGCGTCCATCGCTTCACCAGCCGAAGAACCATTTCGGAAACATTTCATCTCAATGTCCGCATCATTAACGCCACTGCAGACATCGTAGTGACACGTGGGCTGCGTCACGTGATCGTCCCAGAGTTCAACGGCATTTCAAACACCATAGATACTTCTGTGATGCTTTTCAACAATAGTCGATCTTCAAACGCCTCGTGCATCGTCAGCTTCAACCAGAGCGAATCTAATTGGCCTCTCGTGGGTCACATGATCGCCGGTGGGCAGCGCGTGCCCGTGCGTGACGTAAGGACCACGTGTCAGGAGTTCCTGTACATGGAACTGCAGTATGAACATTTACAAAAACCGACACCGGATGTCGACTATCTGGTACTCAGTATCGAACTAACTGACCCGAAAGTAAGCGACGTAACAATAGCGGAGCGCTTCTTTCTACCGATATACATAAAGAACGCGTTACTAAACTCGCAACCCAGATCATCGTCCAAAAGCATGTACACAATGGAGGTGGACCAATTCGTGCTCACTCCGCTAATTAAGGGCATCATTTCCGCGGAAGATTATGAGACCCCGGACTCTCTCCTTGTATACAATATCACGAAACCACCAAGACCGGACCAAGGACATTTCGTCCACCTAGATGACCAAGCTACCCCGATCACCTCGTTCCTGCAACGCGATCTGGAAAACCAAAAAATTGCGTATCGAGCCCCAAATATAAGTTTAACTGAAAGGCCCATTTACGAAGTTGAATTTAAAGTTTACGACAGTCATTTCTACGAAAGCATGCCAATTGTGTTGCATATTGCAGTGAGACCATCATCACAGGATATTCCGCGGATAACAGTGAACACCGGCTTGGTAATATTAGAGGGTCAGTCAAGGGACATCTCATCGGAAGAGTTTATGATAGCCGCCAATAATCCCGGCGATGTACGTGTATACGTCATGGGTGGGCTAGAGCACGGACAGTTGTTGAGGGACGGTCGCCTAACGGTTTCATTCACAATCGCAGACTTGGAAAACGGGGCGTTGAACTACATACACGACGACAGCGAATCGGTACGAGATTACGTACTTTTTAAGATCAGCGACGGAAAACACGACATAACGTCAACGTTTCCTATAAACGTGATAACCAAAGACGATAGTGCGCCGTCCATTTTGTGGAATCTTGGCATGGAACTTAATGAAGGTCAAACGCAGCGTTTGGATACTTCAATGCTTCTAGCACATGACATCGATAGCGTCGACTCCAGTATCGTTTACGTCGTTACGCAACCGACGGACGCGGGTGAAATAATTCGCAAAACCCGTCCAACCGACAGCGGAACTCGAGTGAACAGATTCTCCCAACGAGAGCTTAGAAGGGGGCAAATATATTACCGACATTTCGGGCGCGAGAACTTTCATGATGAATTCCTATTTACTTTACAAGACCAGCAAGTACCCCCTAACGAATCAGCGGTGGAGACGTTCTATATTGCGATAAATCCAGTAAATGAGAACCCACCTCAGCTCTCTCCGGACGCCACAAGATTAATGCGAGTGTCGGAGTCTGACATTGCATTAATAACAAAAACCGAACTGGAATATATAGGTACGGAAACAAGTTCAGAGGAATTGACGTACGTCATAACCGCGCAGCCCTATTTTGTCTACAGAAACAGGGCAATGTCGGTTAACGACGCCGGGCGCATAATTGCGTTGCACAATCGCACCTTGCATAAACAAGACGGCATACCGGCCGTCGAGACCTTTAACCAGCGCGACATTAATAATCTAAAGATAGGCTATATGCCTCCTATGGCCGATATTGGCCCTGAGCCGCGACTCGTTCGCTTTGTGTACACCGTGCAGGACTCGAGCGGAAACAAGGTGCTCGGTCAGCAATTCGACATCGACGTGCAACCGGTCAATGACCGTCCGCCGACGTTTGTAACGTCACACTTGCTGGTTGAAGAGGGAGGAATCCTGGGGATCTCCACCAACCACGTGTCCGCCGTGGATGTGGATACGTACGAGAATGACTTGGTGTTCATCATCGACCAACCGCCCCACCA
The DNA here is from genome assembly GCF_020536995.1 of Dreissena polymorpha. Taxonomy (NCBI): domain Eukaryota; kingdom Metazoa; phylum Mollusca; class Bivalvia; order Myida; family Dreissenidae; genus Dreissena; species Dreissena polymorpha. The sequence goes on along the minus strand of NC_068370.1, from coordinate 16,669,640 downwards.
TGGCCAACTACAGAAAGGTGGCGTGAATCTTGCCGCAACCGACACGTTTAAAATGCTTGATCTGAGACGTAAAGACTTGCGGTAAGGAACTCTCTCATACAGTATCGGCGCAAAAACACCAACAGCTGAGTTAGCATTACATTATCAAATGGTGGTGTTCACTTTATAGGCAACACAGCAAATACATTACTGGTTTATTGTGTATTTGGAAAGAACACATTTTCACTGTGCATGTTTTATATTTGCATCCGAAAACTATTTTATATAAGGAAATACATTCTTTACGTTCAGCAGTTTTTATAAGTTTTCAATTATGTTACTGCTCACATACTAATCACATAGACATTGGCATGAAATCTGATATTCTATAATAATTCATATTTACTAACAGCGAACACAATACCACATGTCATTTAAGGTACATACACGACGGTTCCGAGGTCACGAGTGACTTCTTCACACTTTCCGTGTCTGACGGAGACAATCGCGTCTCCAAGGTGTGCGATATAGAGGTGGTACCCGTCGACGATGTGGCGCCGAGGGTCAAGGACGATCTGCGAACCCACCTGATAGTGTCAGAGGGCAGCCAAACCGTCATCACATCCAACGTGTTGGCGGCAACCGATGACAAAACGGATGACCTCGGACTCATGTTCCTGATTGTTAAGCAACCCAAGTACGTAGTGGATGTGAAGACGCTTGCTTGTGAAGTTTTTTCAGCTCTAGGTCTCCACAGCTATGTACGAACGAGTATGCGGGAAAAGAAATAACCCTTATTGATTGAATATCAGTATCTTAACCCATTTATGCCTAGTGGACTCTCCAATCCCTCTGAATTGGATCAATTTATTTCCAAAATTAGGGATGTCTAGTATATTTATTTCTATATTTAGAATATTTCTTACAGAAATTCCTTTTAGCAAACGGGTTACCCTTTTTCGGAGAACGTACTTTGGTTTAAATAAATTGCTTGGAACGCCTCAAGCCTATCGAGAGTCCATTGCTCTGGTAAAACAAGTTTTTTTTAAGAACGATATTTCGTTTTTTTCTACAATAAACGATCGAACTCAAAGGCGGACAATGCATGATTTATACATTCTAATTTAAATGATTTGCTACGTGATACAATCTTCTGAGCTAAATAGGGAAGTTCAAATTAAAAACCTAAGTGCAAACATATTTGTCAAACAAGTAAGCTATACCGTTATTAAATCGTTATTGTTTCATCATGATGATACGAAATAACTTACTATGTAGTTGATTGTAGACCTACAATGTAACAGCTAAACAATTTATCACCGCGACAAATACAGCGCTTCATGAATAAAGACTGCATCCAGTCATTTGTTACCATATCATATTTCGATAAAATCTGCATAAATCTTGGGTAATTCACCCGCGTATCCACCCCCAGGTACGGAATGCTGCAGCTGAGGGGCGAACCGGCGACGAAGTTCTCGCAGCAAGATGTCAAGACCAGCCTGGTACACTACATTCACACCAGCGGCGAGATCGGACCGGAACCCATTAAGGACACTGTGACATTTATTGTCTCCGACCAGCATTATAAAACCGGCGGTTCCCCGCCGACATACGTTCTCAATATCACCATAACGCCGGTCGATAACCAGTCCCCGATTATTATCTCGGGTCTTCCCATTAACATCGAGGAGGGGAAGACGTTCTATTTCTCGCCGGACTATTTGACAGTCAAGGACGCTGACACGGAGCCGAATTCCATCCAATTCGTCATAACGAAACATCCACAGTGGGGCTACTTGGACAACTCGCGAAGTAAGCGCAGTGCCGAGAAAACTGTTCTTCCAGTGACGTCCTTTAAACTTCAAGATATAATTGATAACATAATCGCGTATGTTCAGTCCACGCACAAGGGTATCGAACCCACGTCCGATTCGTTCGATTTTTACGCCTCGGACGGAAAGTCGAAGTCGCTAACCCATACTGCGACCATACGAATCACTCCGATCAACGATGAAGAGCCAAACCTCATGCTTACCGACTTCACCGTAGTTGAAGGCGGAAGTAAAATCATCGACAAGGTGATGATAGACGCCAATGACCTTGACATGCCCAGAGACGATATCCGCCTATTTATCTCCCAGGCGCCTGAGCACGGGGATATCGTTGTCGTCCGACACACGCCGAACGGGGCCGTCGAAGCGACCGTTAATGCGTTCTCGTCGACGGAACTTGAACGGGGCATGCAACTGAAATACATTCACGATGACACTGAGAACTTCGCCGATAAATTCGCGGTCACAGCCTCGGACGGGAAACACGAGGTGAAGAAGGTGTGCAACATCACCGTCATACCGATAAACGACGAAAGACCAGAGATTGTCAGGAATACTGGCTTGCAGATGGGCTTCGGCGAAAGGGCCGTGATAACAAATCAATTGTTATTTGCGCTGGACCGTGACAATGCGGACAACCAGGTGATCTACATTGTTCTGACAGTTCCAAAGAAGGGTGCCCTACAGATGTGTACGCTTCCGAACGAGCCGATGTTCTCCCAAAAATGCCGGGACATGTGGGTGGGACAAAACTTTACACAGGCGTCTATTAATGAAGCACTGGTTCGGTATGTCCATACCGCAAGCATGGGAAACTCCGAGTCCGACAGTTTCATGTTCGCGCTGTCCGACGGCAAAAATAAGCGCCAGGTTGAGACGTTTCATATAAGGGTAGTCAATAACAAGCGGGCAAAAATTACGTTGACGAACGAAATGTTGGCATTGAACGAGGGAGACCGTCTTTCGTTAACGACAAGATATCTCAGCGCAGACGACGGGAGTTCGCGACCCGAGGAAATAGTCTTTGCTATTATTAGGCCGCCACATTTGGGTCAAATCGAATACATCGAAACGCCTTTGATTCCAATAACAAGTTTCACTCAAAGCGACCTAGTGGCTGGTCGGGTCGTTTATAATCATCTGACAAAGGTGGACATAAAAAACGATTCGTTTACGTTCACAGTCGCCAATGGCCACGGGGACAATAAGGACACAGAGTTCATGTTCAGTGTGACACCCTCGGACAGGTTCCCGCCTTCTCTGGCGGTCAACGAACTGGTTCAGGTCCTGCAGGGAGCAGAGATAGCCATCACCGTCAACAATCTGAGGGCCGATGACCCGGACACCGACAGCAGTAACGTCACATTCATGATCGCCAAACAACCGACTTACGGACGCTTATACAACCGCGGTGTTTACATCACCAACTTATTTACCCAAAACGCCATCGATCGTGGGATGATTACGTACGAAAGCGACGGTTCGCACGCCGGACTCGATAACTTTTTATTCACGCTTAGTGACAATAAAAACGACGGATTCCTTTTTAAAGGGAATCGGAGTAACATACCCGTTAGTTGCAACATTTACATCCAACCTCTTGTCAATGACATCCCAAAGCTAATAACCCTAGAGCACCCGACTAATATTCAAATGTTCGAAGAAGACAGGTACGGCTTTAGGTTGAACAGCAACGTCCTTAAGGCGGTAGACTCCGATACGATGAACAAAAATTTGGTCTTCATCATCGAACAGCGACCGAAGTTCGGTCATCTTGAGAACAGCGAGGCGAAGCGCTACGTGCGCGAGCGATTCACGCAGCGCGACTTGGACGAGGATACACTCCAGTATATTATAGACACGAGCGATCGCGAGACCAATGACAGCTTCACGTTCCGGATACAGGACGTGCGCGGAAACGTGCTGGAGGATCAAAGGTACAGTTTTGTATTTTTCATAGCAAATCGAGATATAAAAGCCTTTATATGTTAAAAATAATGTTATTGTTCAGGGGAAGCTACTCTCAATCAAATCATGTAAAAAAAATAAAGATATCATCTCTCTTTTTCTGTTTTTTAAAACCAGTCGCATTGAAAATACAATCTTAATAAATTAGAAGCAAACTTGTTTACCATGACCATTATGTTGCCGAATGTTTGTATTACGTTTGTTCTATCGTGGTACATGTATTAATAAACTGATGTTACAGCTGTTAGAAATTTATTTATAACATTAATTATTATAAATAGACCAAGATGTTATATCTTTGAAAGGAATGTATCGAGCGATCTCAATTAATTGTATTTTAACATTAACAAAAATACAACAATAATACAGTAGTATTTCGTGATGCGACGGTGAGAATTTCAAACAATACAAAAATACAATTAATACGACGAAGCATAATACAAGTACTATAACATCATTACCGTTAACAAACATATATTTATATTCGTTTAGAATCGTAATAAAAACGACCTGTAACATAAGCGAAAACAATTTTCCTATTCGTAAAACAAATATTGTTAATTCTGTGTTTTTTAATGCTGTTTATGTAATGTTATAATTATTTCTCACAATGCCCCTTTATTATAAGCGCTATTTATATTCAAATTATTGACAACTTATGTCACGCTGACTTGAATTGCAGGATGGAATTCCACTGGTCTTTCGTTGACCTCGAGCGCAGTAGCATGGTTGTATGCGAGAATATAGGCACACTTCCGGTGACTCTCGTCCGAACGGGAGACCTGAGCACGCACGCGTTCGTCGGCATCGAGGTACAGGACCGGAACACGCGCCTTAACGAGGATTATAGGACGAGCTCCGACCCTCAGGTCCAGTTTGAACCAGGTATGACGCTTTATCATTATAAATCTTATATATGTTGTAAATAATTCACAGGCAAGTCTATTTATGGCAGTTTAATTTGTAAAAACGGTTTAATTTGTGTGAAAATACCGGAGATTGATTGAAATGGTTTTGTATGTAAATCGACTAATAGTTAAACTTTGGAGTTTGACAGAATAATTTCCTTCGCACCTGTAATCAATCATAAATCGTTTTTTGTTTGGAAATATGACTTCTTTTTACAATGCGTGTAATAATTCATAGCAATACATCGAGATAAGCTGTCTTTGTAGAAGGAATTAGACCAGTGAGTGCCGTGTAATAATATTATACGGAAAAAACAAAAAGATCGAAAAAAAATCTCATCAGTCACTTCATTTAAATTACGACTAAAATGGGGTGGGCTGTTTGTGCTTTGAGCAAACTATTTAAAAAGACGACGTTCCTTTATGTGTAATGTATTACATCCAAGCAAAAATTCAACTGTGTGTAATATGCCTTGTTATGTCCATTTTTAACGCCTGTGTAGGCAAGGCGACGGCCACGTGGAACATCCAGATCCTGGACGAGGGTCCCCTCGAGAGCTCGGAAAACTTCATGGTCATCATCAAGGAGCCTGTCCACGCAATTCTCGGCAAGAGACGCAAGCTCCGTGTCCGCCTCATCAACGCTGAGAACGGTAGGCTACGGAATCGGAGTTCTAATAGTAATCACTATAGTAATCATCGTCGTCGTCGTCCTCCTCTTCTTCCTCCTCTTCATCCTAATCATCACCATTTTCATCATCATCATCATCATCATCATCATCATCATCATCATCATCATCATCATCATCATCATCATCATCATCATCGTCGTCGTCATCGTCATCATCATCATCATCATCATCATCATCATCATCATCATCATCATCATCATCATCATCATCTTCTTCTTCGTCTTCTTCTTCATCTTCATCTTCATCATCATCATCATCATCATCATCATCATCATCATCTTCATCATCATCATCATCATCATCATCATCATCATCATCATCATCATCATCATCATCCGCATTCTAAGAAAAACAACAAACTACCTGTGTAAAAGTTGCTATTTGATTGATTACTATTTTATGATATCAGCATATAAATTTGTAATTGCTATTGATTTGACTTAAAAAAATGAGCGATATATGGCAATAATTCTTTTAAAAGTCTTAGTGCTCCATGCATGACGAACTATCGTTGTTAGTGTGTGATAATTTGCAGTGTATTACAAGCGATGTGTTCAAAAGAATAGTACTCTGATAAAGAACTGTATAAAGTACATGTGTGATAGATTGCTTCTAATTTACTCAAGTGTTACAAGTTCACAGTCTTTGAACGACAAGTAAAACATGTCTGGAAAAAAATCTCGCATCTCACACATCTCTCAATTGTTTCACATAGTTGACCTCTATCGTTCACAGGCGAGTGTCCTCAGTACCTTGGTATGGTTAGCAAGCACCAGACCTCCATCCCTGACACCGTCTTTCTACCGGACAACGACCCGGTTACCGATGATGACGTCATCGTACCGGAAAAGGAGACCATTCTATCGGTAAGGTTTGATGCTTTACAGTTTGATGACGATTTCATAGAATATACGGATGTTGGCTTTATTTTTGGTAAACAAAACGTTTGTGTAACAACAAAAAACTGCATGTGTTTCTAAGTTATTCGTGTTCATGTCTTATTATTTCCTTCGTTGGTTGATGATTCCTTCATTTTAAAGTTTAATATAAAGAAAGGGGTTGGTAGTTAAAGATTAGATATTAGGTCATAAAAAGACACACTTCCTTCATTTTGAAATGATAAATTTTGCTATTAGCCTTGTACAAGGATTACGTTCAGCTATCTGATCTGTATAATAACTTTTAAATTGATTTGTGTTTATTATCAGGCTTCAAATCTGAATCGCAACAATCGACAACGGCCCCAACATGAGAACGCCCTTATGGATCCCGCGGGAAACGGTATGGTGGACCAGTTCCCTGAGTCAGGTAACTGGGAGGCAATGTTTGCAGAATTTTTACTGAATTTATGGAATCTGGCTAATTTTAATGTAGCTGTTTTACATGATTTATTTCAAATGCTTTCAATAAAGCTCCTCGAAACGATTACCTTCCATATTCTAGGAAACTATTAGGGCTGCGTGTTAGAAAATTGTATGTGTTACAGAATATGTATGTTGGTTAGAAACTTATGTTTCAACTTCAACCGTCGATAAAATGGAGAACATTCTTGATCCCAGATTCTAGGGCTTCAAAGGATACATGTATAAATGATTAGTCATCACGGGAACGTCTGTTGTAGCCGGAAACACGAATGCCGCGCTGTCGCCAGAGGAGCGAACACAGAAGCGCCTTGAGGAACGCCAGAGGAAGCTGGCGGAACAGAACAGAAACAACAGCAACCGGAAGCGGAGGAATAGGAGGAAGGGCGGCGGACTAAAGAACAATAAAGCACCGGCACCCGTACAAGTGACCACAACCCCGTCCGGAAGTGACGACGTCAGTTAAGGTCGATATTAAAGTGAGTTAACACGACGTGATTATTATGTTATTGTTTACGCTTCCCTTCTGAACGATATTTTTAAAGGTTGTCTTTGCTAAATACACCTACTATCTGCCATCATCGGCTATAAATACTGTTAAAATACTAGCGCATCCGAACGTTAACCAATGTTTAGTTAAACAAATATCAGTTTCAATATGAAAATGAGTGACTTACACATTTTCAACAAGTACATTGTGCTCAATTAGTTGCGCTATTGTCAACGGCAATGAATTGAAATGAAATCTAAAGCTTGCTATGACATTGTTCCGCCTCAGGCGCCCCAAAACTGTACCCAGACCACCGGGGGCCTTTTGTACTTTGACCCCATCACCAAGCAGATGTACAAGTGCAACGGGGTCGCCTGGTTTCTGTGGCGACCTGAGTCCAAGGATCAACAAGTAGAGGCTAAAGAGTGTCAGCAAGGTAACCGTGCAAGGGGGAGTCAATTGCTTCTACTAGTTATATGTGCGAATTTACGACTAGTACTTTAATAGTTTAAGCTTAGATTGACATAAATATGTTTAAAATGTCCGCATAATGCTATAAAATACTATTCGATTAAATGTGATTGACATTTAAGGTAATGGAAATACAATTAAAAAATCTACTATTTGTTCGATTTGTACAGCTTAGCAATATACATGTTAAAGACTCTACATCGCAAGGAAGTAAACCTAACATGCACATACTCTATTCTGAAACATTTATGTAACAACGAGTTCCGCTTCGTTATTTGTAAGTGCTTTATTTCTCCTTTTATGTGTTGACGTTTATATTACACACAAAAAACTAGTTGATACGATTGTGTTCACGCTTTCGTATTCATGTATAATCTTTTGTATTTCCACGTGACTGTGTTTCGATCCAGGTTGGTCGAAGTACGGCTCGCGCTGCTTCCGATTTATCAACGAGCGGCTCACGTGGGAGGTGTCCGAGATGCTGTGTCAGATGTCGTACGGCGCGCACCTCGCCAGTGTTGTGTCGGAAGAGCACTTACGTTGGATGTCGGAAATAGGGGGGAGGAAAGCGTTCTGGATCGGTGAGTGTCACTGTGGGCAGAGGTCCGTTAGATATTACTCGTTTATGCGAACTCGTGGTATGTTGTGTAGTGTTATGTAACTGTCCTGATTAACCGTCATGAAAATAACACATTGCAGTGCCTCCGAACCTAATTCGGAACAGTGTATGTATCCTTCGTACTTTCGCAATTTAAATATATTCGATTATTTAACGAGTTAAATTGTAGTAAAACCTTAGTTACACTTGACCTTTAAATGCCAATGAATGGCTTATACAAGGTATCCGCTGTGTGCATGCAGGAGCAGGTAAAATGCTAGAATGTCTGACAAGCACACATTTATTCGACATCCAGAATTTCCATCTTTAAAATCAGTAAACTGTAGGATAAAAACAACATTTGTATTCATAAAACATCATTATTGTTTATATACCCGTTAACAGGTCTTAACGCCGAGAACCAGACGGGCTCTTGGCGCTACACAAACGGCGAGGCGGTTAGCTACACACGTTGGAAAGGGGAGGAGCCGCGCGTGAAGCGAACGCTTAGTCGCAAAAACTGCGTCATCGTCGACAAAAAGCGACGTATGCGCAATAAGCCTTGCGCGAGCAGAAAGGCTAGACTTATGTGTGAACAAGATATCGTTACCAAAGAGCCCGTGCGCGCACCTCCCAAGCGTGACATTTCCAGTATTTCGCAACCAGAGCCCGAGCGGCGCGAAAAAAATAGGTTAAAAAAACGGAAAAAGAATGACCCGAAGACTCCGCGGAGAAATGTCAACGGCGGATTTTTCTATGGGGCGTAACACTGCAGTTTGTTATATGAACGTTATGTACAATGTCTTGATCTGTTTTGTGTTTTTGTCGTGGAAAATATGTGAATTGCAATATTCGCGTGTGTTTGGTTTTTAAAGAAGGAGTAGTGAGAGCTACATAGAAGGTGTGGAAGATAATCTCTGTATTATAAAAAAACGATCAGAGAATCGTAGAGAGTAGCCGATGTGATCGTTTAGTGTAACCGTTGGCGCGTGCGAGGTAATTGGATCTTGTAAAGCTTGTACCAAACATTTCTTTTATAATTTCGCTCGTTGGTCGATCGGATGGTATTTAACTTTGACGTCTGCTGTCAATTATTTAAACAACAAAAACTGTGGTTGCTCGCGTAGAAACGGAGGTTAACCAACTAGTAATTAGTTTGGATTAACACCATTTCCTATGTGTAATTGCACATTTATTAAGATTTGATTTAGATCTTGTTTGTGTTGTAAATATACGTTTATCCAGTAAATATATAGTATGTTAATCCGTGTTCATATTTATGTCGGATATTTTAATTTTTTATCTATCTATTATCGATATTTTGATCTATAAACCGTTCACATTGTCGCAATAGTTATCATGGTAGTCAATTCTACTGATTTCGTAATAATTTGAGGCATATCATTATACAGCGGTAAATGTTCATGAAAGCAACGGCGTAATATTTTGTATATGGCTTTCAAAATAATACATGGGAGTTCAATTTTTAAACAGTTTCAAAACAGTTTCTTCAGTGTGTTTTCCAGCATTTTACTGACAAAATTCCAGTTTTAACAATGAGAGTAGAAACACGATATTAATATTTTTTTATTTTGAATACGTTTTTGTTCAATTATTTATAATATATGTTGTTATTTGTGCATTTATAATAATTGTAAGTTGTTGAAATTATGTTGTTTGCGAACATAAGTATACAAAAACCAGTTTCTGTCGATTCAATAAATGTGTTTGATTTATGTTACTTTTTTTAATGAGTGTTAAATTGACGATGTATTTACATAGATAAGATGATGAAGAACAACAGCCTTTATCACTTACAGCTGCCGCGTCGTTTTGATAAGAATGATATGCTTTATTGTATTAAGTATGAATAGCCACACACTTCGTTACTGAAAAGATAAACTGAAGTATGATTTGTTAAATTTTTGTATGCAAAAATTTAAAACTGTATTCCAAACTAAAACTGAATAAATAAGCGTTTTTGAAGGATAAACGGGTCTGTATCGACATAAATATATATTTATATATTATAACATTTTCAATTTTGTTTTGATAAAAACATATTAAAAAGCTTAGAGCAATTAAGACATGACTTAAATCTAAGTTCTGACATTTGTATAGCGTAGTGGACGTCTGTATATAATGCAATTAATATAGAATTAAAGAACATAAGTAATAAATATAAATACAACCATATATACAAATTGTTTGTAAATGAAGTTATTTAGTTCCACGTGTAGTATTTTAGCATAGGCGAACAAACCCCACCGATACCCATATAAGAAGTAAATGCGTTACTGAAATGTTTGAATATTGTCGCATACAGTGAATAAAATGAATACAAAATTGTTATTTCTTCATGTTTTGTTCTATTCGTTTTATCCTTGTACAAACTGGCTTATTGTTACATCACAAATTTGTATTCTTGTGATGATTATGTTAAATTGAATGCAAATTTTATCTTATGACGTTTAAACAAATGCATAGAAAACCCCATTAAAATAACATAACAATATTAATACGCAATCGGGTTTTTCCCCTTAAAATGATTATGATCTATTTTGTGCATTTGCTGATACTTGTTGTTTTTGTTTCCGCTATGCTCGGCGATGTATTACTGTAACGAATCTATGTGCAGTCCACTGTTTGACCGATTTCGCGATTACGAAATGCATGAATCCAGCTACTTACTTGTGACCATTATTTTTAAGTTTGTCTTTGATACGCCATTTCAAGCCAAGCGTGAAACATGTCCGGAAGATATTAAGTAAAGAAAATTAGTAAACAACATTCTAGTTTATATCCTCTTATTTGTGTTAGCTGAAAATGCAATATCTACAGATATGACGTCGTCAACACCACAACGGCCACCCTAGGTCCGCTGACAGAGTTAAAACAGCAGACGGATACGAAAAAAAGACGGATATTTTCCCTTGCCAAAGGCCGGTTTCTAGGCCCAAAAATTAACATGTGGCTAGGGCAGATGGTTATAATCGCGAAAAACAATAATTTGAAAGAACAAAATTTCGTTTTATTTTCACAAATCTGGCACTCGTATGGACAAGGCTCCTTATGTTACACTGTCCACTATCGCCAGAAAAATCATCCCGATACAAGTTTGAAGTTTAATAGAGAGGTTCTATCTGGTGGTCCCAAAGGGTGCGCCAAGGGACTGGTGGTCTGTATGGGACATTTGTGGAAATCAGTACATGATTTAACCTATACAGATAAATTCGATGTATTGCAATACTGGAACCAAGATGGCGACGAAGACCAAAACATCCCACCCGCTTCCTTAAGAATGCCGGATTAATTCGACGCTTAATGATGGCATGGAAAGGAACAATTTAACCCGGTAACTGATGAAAACATAACAGCGCCGTTAGAAATATTTCAAGTACAACCGACCACGACTAAAATCAGTCGAGTTTTCAAAGTAGCTGCATACTACATTTACCAATAGTCTATTGACCAGCGCAGCTGAACGTTTTATCACCCCTGACGGAAACGACTTTGAACCTTTTATGTACGAATCTTTTTTCCGGGAGAGACATAGGCTGTTATCCTGAAAATCAACTACCCAATTAGAACGTACTGGATTTGTTCTGTTACCCAAATTAAAGATAGGCCTTAAACCGTGTAAGCAATCGTTAATTATTCAGGAGAAACATACATTATTTTCAAATCCATACAAGACTGCAGTGCCATTAGTATTGCACAAGTCTTTAATTGCACTTTTTTCAAATACAATCCGGTACGAAACACGGAATGCGTAACCGTCTTCAACCTTAGAAAGGTCTACTGGTCATTTCCGAGCAAAATGTATTCCCTGGGGACTGTAAAATTTTCTTCGCATTTCTTGGTTTTAAGTTTTGTAGTACATTGTATATGAAAAATCTGTCATCAATGGGAAACAAGCCTTATGTCCTGCAGTTAATCTATGCAGATAGCAGAAGGGTATTGCCTGTTTTACGACAGCTGCGCTTATACATACGAACGTAATATGGGGCGTGCTCTGTGAACAGGGGGTTTAATGCAGGTACGTAAAGTGTCGTCCCAGATTAGCTTGTGCAGTCCGCACACGCTAATCAGCGACGACACTTTCCGCTTTGATGGTATTTTTCGTTTGCAGAAAGTCTCTTATTAGCAAAAATCCAAATAAGGCGTAAAATGTCGTCCCTGATTAGCCTGTGCGGACTGCAAATGCTAATCCGGGACGACACCTTACGCACATGCATTAAACCCCTTTTCACAGAGCACGGTCCAATATGAAAAATGACACCATCATACATATGGCATGTTTCATTATGTACAGTGATGGCTTTTTCCGCTAACACATATTCACAAAGTGAACCTTAAGATTTACCAGTAGGCGATAAACCATATTGTACAATGTGGTCCCTTATACATGACAAGGAACCATTGCCATACAACGAGGCATTAAGCACGTGTAGAAGAAAGCACACACGCGTACACAACAAACACTCAAGAGCGAACAAAACCACCCGATACGACTCGAGTTAGTCTGTTCAACAGGCCTTAGGTTAACGGAGTTAGCCTGTACGGACAGGCAATGGTATTACCATCATACCATTTGGTATGGGGTTAGCCTGTAGATAACCTGGATCAAAGATCTATAAATAAATAGTTTATTTATAGATAACAAAGGAGAAGGGATTAGGTCACGGTATCTCGATCTCTCGATTATTTATTGAAAATAATGAAGAAAAACGCCCTTTTAGGTCTTGAACTTTAAAAAAAATTTAAATATGGAATGCAAATATTTATTTTATTCAAGGAATTTAGAACATTTTAAGATTGAATATAATAAATGCTTAAGTGAATCTATCTTGTTACCTCGTGGTTTATTTGTAATACCTGTGAAATGTACAAAAGATTCAATATATTGAAAAACACAATGCATTTGTTGATACATGTAGTTAAATTATATTTAAGTATACAATAGAAAAAATAATAACAAACAAAAAGTATGAACGTAATTTTATTTAATTATTTTTTTTAAATAAATTACCCATCTATTTATCTAATTATTAATTAATTCATTCATTTATCCTTCCATCCGTCCGTCAGTTCGTCCATCCGTTTGTTTGTTCGTTTGTGCGTTCGTGCGTTTGTTTATTGTTTGTTGGTTGGTTGGTTCGTTCGTTCTTTGGTTCGTTCCTTGGATTGTTCGTTTGTTTGTTCGTTTGTTTGTTCTTTTGTTATTTCGTTCTTTTTTGATTTTGGTCTTTGTTTAATTCTTTTTTTCGTTTGTTCGTTCGTTCGTTCGTCCGATCATTCATTCGTTCGTTCGTTCATGCATTTATTCATTCATATATGTATTTATGTTTTAAACATTTTTGTTTTGTTTTTTGTTTTTATTTAATTATTTATGCGTTCATTCATTCATTAATCTTTCAATCCCTTCGTCCGTCCGTTTTTTTCCGTTACTTTGTGCGTTCGTGCGTTTGTTCATTGGTTCGTTCGTTTGTTAATGAGTTCGTTCGTTTGTTCTTCCATCCATCTATCCATCCATCCATCAATCCATCCATCCATCCATCCATCGATCGATCCAACCTTCCTTCCTTCCTTCCTCCCATCCTTCCTTCCTTCCTTCCTTCCTTCCTTCCTTCCTTCCTTCCTTCCTTCCTTCCTTCCTTCCATCCTTCCTTCCTTCCCTCCCTCCCTCCCTCCCTCCCTCCCTCCCACCCTCCCACCCTACCTTCCTTCCTTCCTTCCTTCCTTCCTTCCTTCCTTCCTTCCTTCCTTCGTCCTCCTCCCTCCCGTCCCTCCCTCCTCCCTCCCTCCTCCCTCTTTCCCCCATCCGTCCCTCCCTTCAGTCCCATCCGCCGTCACTCCCTCCGTCCCTCCCTCCGTCCCTCCCTGCCGTCCCCTTCCCGTCCGTCCCCCTCCTCTCCTCCCTCCGTTCCCCTCCCTCCGGTCCCTCCACTCCGTCCCTCTCTCTTCCAGTCCCTTCACCTCCGTCCCTCCTCCAGTCCCTCCTCCGTCCCTGCCTCCGTTTCGTTCTCCCTCTCTCCCTCCCCGCCTTCCCTCCTCGCCTCCCTTCCTTCCTTCCTTCCTTCCCTTCCTTCCTTCCTTCCTTCCTTCCTTCCTTCCTTCCTTCCTTCCTCCTTCCATCCCTCCCTCCCTCCCTCCCCTCCATCCGTCCCTCCCTCCGTCTCTCCCTCCGTCCCTCCATCCGTCCCTCTCTCCGTCCCTCCCTCCGGCCCTGCCTCCGTTCCCTCCCTCCGTTCCTCCCTCCCTCCCTCTCTCCCTCCCTCCGTCCCTCCCTCAGTCCCTCCCTCCTTCCCTCCCTCCGTCCCTCCCTCCCTCCGTCCCTCTCTCCGTCCCTCCCTCCGTCCCTGCCTCCGTTCCTCCCTCCGTTCCTCCCTCCGTTCCTCCCTCCGTTCCTCCCTCCGTTCCTCCCTCCGTTCCTCCCTCCGTTCCTCCCTCCGTTCCTCCCTCCGTTCCTCCCTCCGTTCCTCCTCCGTTCCACCCTCCGTTCCTCCCTCCGTTCCTCCCTCCGTTCCTCCCTCCGTCCCTCCCTCCGTCCCTCCCTCCCACTCACACCCTCCCTCCCTCCATTCCTTACTTCCTTCCTCCCTCCCTTCCTCCATCCCTCCCTCCCTCCCTTCCTCCCTCCCAGCCAGCCAGCCAACCAGCCAGCCAGCCAGCCAGCCATGCCAGCCATTTATTCATTCATTCATTTTTTGATGTATTTAATAATTTATTTACTTATTTTGTGTTCAACCTTTTAGCTTTTTTAGTTGATTAAATGTATTTATTTTCTTTTAAAATATATTGTTGTAACAAACATGCAAAATAAAATAAAATTATAAAAAAAAACGTTCTTAATTGAAATAGTGTAAATTACTAACATTAAATAGAAATAACTTCGGTTAAGTACCATGGGTGCTTTTCACAGTATATTACAAGTTTAAACTCTCATAGACGAGAAAACGATCAAGGCACGTTATTATAATTTATGCGCAAAGTTGGTTTCTATCACAGCACATACTACATTTGAAATAATCAATCGCTTGCAAGACATCTAATTGGACAGAGATGCAATTATATTCCTTTATAAAATACGATTTTTAGCCTCAACTTATCTGTTGACTTTTAAGTAAGATATCATCTGCCTCCATAGGATGCTTTTTAGTTGTTTTATTATTTACTTAATTGTATGTGTCGTCCTCAGTTGTCTCCAGGTTTCTAGAAAATCACTTCTTTGATGTCATATATACTCTTCAATTAACGAGTCAACGGCGCTACTTTCAGACGATTTTTTATTTCAAAATTGGATTCCATATTATTTTGGCCATGCTTTCCAAACAAACGTGTTTCAACAATAAAACAGCGGAAGTCTACACTGTGTATTAGCAACCTGCTGTGGTCACCCCTTTCTTATCTATTTGAGCGTAAAGTTATCTGATATAGATCAGACATCGGCCGGCTATTAGTCTGACTTAAATTGGTTGTGATCCCTAAATTTATTCAAGTTTATTCATATAGATCAGACATCGACCGGCTCCGTTATATAGTAGTCTGACTTAAATTTTCTGTCGTAAAGTACAGGTTAGATTGTCCAATTAAGAAACGCGAGTAGTCAAACATGGGTGATTAGAATGTGTGGAAAGACAACTGCGTCTAAATGAAATACTTAAATACCATATAGTTCAATTTTTGAGAACAGACGTATCCTTCATACATAATATGCCACATGACTGATATTAGGATGCATATAACAGTGCTTAATGTAGTTCAAGTTATATGTACGCACACAAGTGTTTAGTTTGATTACACTTTTGCATTCATTTACTTGATACTTCCACTTTGGTTTTCTTTTCCGGCAAATACTATAATTAAGTGTATAAAAGTGCACGGGAAATATTATATTCCCTTTTTAATGATTTATAAATTATATCAGCAGGACTTCAAACTGTCATACGTAAATATACAATACACTACATAAAACATTTGATGTGTTTGATATGCGACTTAAAACTTAAAAAATCGGTAATTTAAATATAACGTTTTATTTCAACCTTAATTTTCACGATCGGGATATGTACCGAGCATCGTTAAAAAAGGATACTTCTTGCTACCATTATCGTAGTTTCATATAAAAAACACATATTAAAGAGTCAATTGCTTTAGTAAATTAACAACTATAGTTTTTATGTAATTTCGTATTAAATCTTCAAACTAAAGACAGTCACACTTCAGATAATCAATATACTTTTAATATAAATTGAAACAAAGAGTCAAATAAATAACCTGTGGCATTTATTTTCGCAGTCTCGTATTGTTAAGCAATAGAAATAACAGTTATCACCATTATTAAAAGTGGCTTTATCGCATTAAGGGTCCAATAAACAGGACAATGTTGCATGACACACCGACATCAATCACCTGTCGGCATGATATGTCATAAGGTACCCAAGGCACCCTTTCTCCTGCTATGTGACGATATCACCAATCGATTTTTGTAACTTTATTCAACATGCATTTTGTTTTAACGTGGCAGCATTAACATAATATGCATTTAATATAATACAATACAAATAATAAAAAATATAATAGGAGGTTTTGGGGATTCCGATAATGACGTCACGTTTGCGCATGCTCAAATTTTGGCCATCAAAACTGCGGCCATTCTGCTATTGTTTGCATTGATGAAGCGCATCGTGATAAGGTTACAAACATATTCGCGACCCTTTTGAAGAACAAAAAATACCCAGAAATTGAAATTCTTTCAGATTAAATTGAATCCAGTGAACGAACACATATAAGGACGAAAACAAACAACAAATTGATTGATTTTATGTAAGCAACAAATAGAAACTGATTTGAACCTATTTGTCTGTAAAAACTTACCTTGTTACAGATTAACTAAATCCTCTTGATAAATGTTAATGTTTTTTATTTAATTGTTCACACCCTTTTTTGACACTCTTTGTTTCAGCATTTTAACCCAGTGTTAATTGCCCCTTTCTTTATCACAAACCAATTATCTCGATATGATCGGATACTGTCCAGACAATAACTAAGAAAACAGTGTGTCATAAGCCCAGGGACATATACTTGTAAGACTCTGTATGGGGTCTCTGCATAAACCACACGTGTCTGGTCATTAAACACAATTTATGATACCTCCATGTCATCTCTCGACATATTAATAAAAAACTAAACAGTTGCTTTAATAAAATATTTGAACATATTTAAAAATAGACATTTGTCCGAAATGGATTAACAGCTAGGAACTATTAAGTTTATAAATTAGCCAGTTTAAACATAATAATAAAGTGTTTAATAACTATACATTTAAAATATTGTACACATTTACTGCTACACAATTAACGTATTTAACGGGTACCTGCACATGTAAACTATGCTATAATGTGTAAAGATCGTGCGTTACTGCAGTGTTCGAAACATCATCATGAAATCAGGCAATCGCGTTTGGTCATTATAGGGATATAAAATACTTGCGTTAAATAAATTAAATGTGTAGATTAATGGTACCATAAAATGCTAGATTTGTATCGCTCATTATCACTACAGACGAGTTTTCAATATACGTGTACATGCAAAGACAGTTCAATTTGCAAAATATGCAGGTGTTTTTTTCAATGTGAATGCTTAAATTTATTAATATTTTCATTCAATATTAACGAAACGAAAATTCATTCAATGTAAAAGAAAATTAAAAATACATTTTAAGATTGAAATGTATTGAGCTATTTTAGGGCTTTGTTTTATATCTGATTCAATGCACCGCTTACACTTAATTTCAATCGCGGATGAAAAATAACACTATCGCATCCACACCACTTAAAATAGTATTCATTATTTTATGTTTAATTATTTTGAAATATCATTTATTAAATTCTTATTTTAAAAAAAGTATACGGGTATTTATAGTTTTGTTTTGTGAAATTGTAAGTATTAAGTCTTCCGACGACCTTTACTCTGATACAATGTAATTGGCCACGATCAAGAAGTTGACGGCCAATCTATTTTTAGTAACGGAAAACCCCTCTTGTGACGTCACACAAAAACCTCCTATAAAGAAATGAAATAAAAAATATAAAAAAATTAAAATGATGATAATGATGACGATGATAATGATGATGATGTTGTTGTTGTTGATGATGATGATGATGATGATGATGATGATGATGATGATAATTACGAACGCAGAAAAGCTCGAACGCACAAACGAACGAACGAACAAACAATTTGACGGACGCATGAACGAACGAACAAAATAACAAACGAGCGCACGAACGACCGACCGACAGGCCGGCCTGCTCGCTCGCTCGCTCGCTGACTGACTGAGTGACTGAGTGACTGAGTGACTGACTGACTGACTGACTGACTGACTAAAAGACTGATTGACTGACTGACTGACTGACTGACTGACTGACTGACTGACTGACTGACTGACTGACTGACTGACTGACTGACTGACTGACTGACTGACTGACTGACTGACTGACTGAAAGAAATTACGAACGAACGAACGAACCAATAAACCAATGAACAAGCCCACGTACGCACAAACGGAATAAATAGATAAATAGATAGATAAATAAATAAATAGATGAATGAATAAAGAAAGTAAGAAAGAAATACATAAACGCATGAATAAACGCATGAATGAACGCGTGAATGAATAAATAAATAAATACATAAAAAAATACATTAATACATAAATAAATACATTAATACATAAATAAATGATTGAATGAAACCCTGTTCTGCTTACAATAATTTGATTATTATTTTTGGTATTTCATACTTAAATACAATTAAACTATAAACAAATCCCTAGTGTTTTCAAAATTATTAATCTATTCACTGTCAGTGTGCAATATATTTAATCTTAAATTGTTCTAAATTCATTTATTAAAATATAAATTTATAACCAATATTTCCATTCTTTATTGTTTTAAGACCTAAAAAGGCGCTTTTCTTCATTATTTTCAATAAATAATCGAGAGATCGAGATACCGTGACCTAATACCTTCTCCTTCGTAATCTATAAATAAACTATTTATTTATAGATCTTTTATCCAGGTTATCTACAGGCTAACCCCATACCAAATGGTATGATGGTAATACCATTGCCTGTCCGTACAGGCTAACTCCGTTAACCTAAGGCCTGTTGAACAGACTAACTCGAGTCGTATCGGGTGACAAAACCGGGGTCGCTGCCTTCGAACGGTCAGTGCAAAGATGTGTGCCGGTAAACCAGTGTTAAGGTGCTCTAAACCTGACGACAAGCCCAAAATCAATCATACATAAACCAATTAAGATTAAATTAAAAATCAACGTTATAACATCGCCATTCACTTTAAATAGCGATAAAATTAAAAACGTCGCAATATAATTACCATTAATTGTCACATCGAGCACAAAACAAACTTAATCGTAATGACACTGATTTCGTTCCCATAAATGCCACCAACAATAGTATTGAAATAAGGGTAATTTCCTCCAATGATTTATAGAATTAGCAGTATTTCTCAACAATACAACTAGTTTAGTATGTCGAAAATTGAAATATCGTTGCAATTGTTATGCATTTATATTCAATCTTAAACTATGATTCGTATGTGCGCATCTGCTCATTGAGCCTTGGTGTGGATAAATGTAATAATAAATTCAAAATAAATAAATGTTAGCTCCAACGTAGGCCATATCAATCAAATCAGTTCCAGTCCGACTTTAATATTGTATCCGCGGACAGTATCTTTTGGCAAGCGAAGTGCACATTATTGTCTTAAACCACGGTTTAACAGTTAACTACATAGTTAAGAGACTTTGAACACGGGTTCAAAGATCCGTTTGCGCATCAATTCCTTAAACCCGGGTTAAAGACTTTGAACCGCGGTTCAAGGTCTCTTAAAACTATAGTTAAGAAACGACCAATGACATCGTGACATTTGCCTTCTAATTGTGGTTATTGTGCGTATATGTACTTTTGACCCAAAGGGTACAACATAGGTTTAAGCTCTGCTGATTGGTTGTCCCTGAATTATGTAGATAAGAGATTTGTATCTATTTTTAGACACACTTTGAACCGCGGTATAAGGAATAAATGTGCAAACGGCACTTTGAACTCGGGTTCAAAGTCTCTTAACCCTATAGTTAACTGTTAAATAATAAATGTGCATTCCGCGCGTCTTAACCGCAGTTTAACACTTTGAACCGCAGTTAAAAGACTTATAACCCTATAGTTAATAGAGCACCAATGAAATTTACCTTCAAATTGTGGTCTAAGCTCCGCTGATTGGTTGTCTCTTAAACCGGAGATGCACATTAATTATTTAACCAATCAACGCCCGACGTTTCGTCATGTGATACTTTTTTGCTCCTCGCGCATTTCTATCAAGATGGCGGCGGATCAAGTTATTTAATTATCACGTACGTTTGAAACAGCTCATTCATTGTGAGAAATGGCTATCTGCAAGGAAGGACTTATCTTCAGTATTTAAAAAATAGCTTGTAAAAAGCTGCCCAAGCGATGTAAATAAATCGGAACTGTCCATTTACGGGTTAAGAAATTGAGATAATTTAGCGATTACATCCATACATTTGGTAATAAAACGACAACATGAATTAACAACATACCTCATATCACCTTTTCTTCCCATACAATGCAGTGTCAACAGCTTAAACTTGTTGATAATACAGAACGTTATTCGACGAGATTGAATTTTTTAACCATCATCGTCCCATGTCATTTTCAAGGTCAACCGGTGTTTTGTGAACACTCGCACCGTATAAAACCCATTGATATTAGGTTATATTGCACTAAATTTTGGTTAATCGTCACCTTTACTTGATAGGACATTCGCATGGTATGTCAACCGTTTCATTTTACTGTATATTCAACAGTTAGATAATTAATGTGCATTTCGCGCGCTTGTAAACCCCAGTTTAAGACTTTGAACTTTCATGTTAAGCTGCGTGGCTGATTACGACGATCATTTGCAGATAATAGCCGATTTTAAGACACCGCCATAAAACGGAAACGGTTAGCACTTTGTCCCGACAACGTAAATGTGTAATTCTTTTGCAGTGCTGTCACAAGGCAATGGGGAGGAACAATAGTCAAGAGTGTGTGACTGTGGCATTAAAACATATCCATGTATGTTAAGTTTTAGTAGTTTTATAAATATTGAGCTTTATTTACAGGATCAAACACGGCTGAGCCGGCCGGGCAGTGATAATCGGCCCGCAGAAAGCATAACGGCCCAAGGGCCGTTTGCGACCTGGGGCCGATAATCAATGTCCCGCCCGGCTCAGCCGTATATTAACGTCTTAAATATATATCTTTATATATATAATCTTTACAACTTTGTTACTATATATAACACAAAAATATACACACAGGTAGTGGAAATACTTGATTATACGTTTAACTGAATAATTATTAGTTTCGATTAAAAACGTCGCTTTTTGTTTGATTTCCGTACATGCGAAATGACAAACGTATATTGTTTGGTAACTACCTCTTCGTGTCTTGTATATGGAGGAATAAAAGTATATACAAAGTTTATACACATCGCACAGAAGAAGAGTTAATTGAATGTATAGCAGATCATTTTATAAATACGTCACTCCATAACGATGTTCAATTGTCCGGGTCTATTCGGCGCTTACGAAGTCTCTCGGCCAATTCTCTTTGAAACGGATTTCCAGAATTTACCTGTTTATCACTGACATTATTTTTCCTATTTACATCATCTTGCTTTACACCAGTCCGTTTCATATGCAACAAGTCCTTTTTCTTCGAGAAAATGAAACCCCACAAATGACTCTTACTTTGGTCCTTTTTATTTAATCCACCATTCATTTCCGCTATTTCTCTTTTCCTATCCGCCACTGTTTGCCACAGATCTTTACTCGATCTAGTCTTATTTGTTTTCTTCAGCAGTCTCTGCTGTTGCTGCAAAATGTCGTTCGATACCAGACAGTTGTTTGTGTTTGTATGCGATTTGCTTTTCGGTATGTCTTCGAACTTGTGATTTTCCGTCTTATTTAAACTAATTATTTCATTCTTTCTTCCGGCAAGTCGTTCCCAAAACATTCGGCTTTTATTCACAGCAATTGGATTTATGGTACCGTTAGCGTTTACGCGCGGTTTTGAAACACGCGCGTTAGAAGGTTTCACAATCTCTTCTTCACTTGGCTGAGTGTCATCAGTTTCTGGTTTACTCTTAGCTTTGATATGATGTAAGTCATCTGCAATATTTTGGCTTTCAGTTTGCGAAGATGATGACAAACTTGCAGATGTCTCGCTATTCGAGTATGTATCACTTACATTCCTCGACAGAAATGCATCCATTTCTCTGGAGGAGTCATGGAGTTCTTTAACATCCACAGGCACTTTAGTTGGAAGTCTGACACGCGGCAATCCATAAACAAGATAGTCCCGATCAGGTAAGACGCTTAGGACGTTAATAGAAGCGTCCGATTTGGGTGGCAATGAGAGTTGCTTCATCTGCCTCCCATGCGTTCCGGCGTCGTGACGTAAAATGTAAGTCTCGGTGACGCGTGAGGCAGCATTACTACGGTGACGCTGGCCATCTTTCTTTGTTATGGCTCTTGAAATTTCTTCATTTAAGCTAATTCGCCAGATTACCCATCGATACATCTTATCGCAGTATTTTGTATGGAGTCGCAACCCGTTTTCGTTGTTTGTCTGTTCCATTAGACGAATCTGAAATGAAAGGATGTAACTAATGGACATTTCTCCGAAATGAAACATTCGGTATAAACACATTATATTTAAGTTCTAAAAGTTGATTATATTATATTTAGCAAACAATTTGTATTTGATAGTTATGTTTTACTTTTAGGTAATAAAAAACTTTTTACTTGTATGGTATATTTGTTAAATGTTATGAATTTGAAACACGATCAACTAAGTTAAACAATCTCATTCAAATTCTAAAACTCTATACAAGCAAAGTGTTCTGTGCCCAAACCTTTGAATTTCTGTTTTATCAGTCAATCGTTGGTATTAAAAACGAGCATTATTTTGTATGAATACATCTCTCCCTTCATGCATTTGTAAGAAGTAAAATATGGGTAATGCAAACTTAAAACTTTTACGTTTTAAGTTTTAAGTGTAGAAAAATGTATGTCAAGTTGTCTTAACAATGTCATACGTACATGCATTTACAGGTAATTGATAATTAATATTCAGACGGTTTGAACAAAATTTCTAATATGTTTACACATGTATTATTTATTGAGTCGTCGGTTCATTATGTTGCGGATTCGTGAGTTTAATTGAGCGTTGTTCTGAGAAAACTGGTCTTAATGCATGTGCGTAATGTCGTCCAAGATTAGCCTGTGCAGTCCGCACATGCTAATCAGGGACGACACTTTCCGCCTAAACTTTATTTTCGGTAAGGAGGGACTTCATTGAAACTAAAAATACCATAAAAGCGGAAAGTGTCGTCCCTGCGGACTGCACAGGCTAATCTGAGACGACACTTTACGCACACGCATTAATCCCAGTTTTCTCAGAACACGACTCAATTATGTGTACATGTATAACCTATCGCACAATTAAATAGTTTTTCTGTATGGCAATTTGCTATTTAAATTATTCAGTGCGTGTCTTGTCTGCATCGATAAGAATCATGTTTTAGGGTGTGTGTACATTTCTTAGCGTTGATAATCTCATTTGCTGAGTATGAAACATATCTGTTACTGTTCCAAAAACAAATCGCAGTCCTACAAACCAGACGCCATTAACATAGAGGTGACATCAAATAGACAGAATCATATTGGTTGCATTTAGTCATTTTAAACGACATAGTGAGGAATAGAAGTGATGGCATAGTGAGAAAAAGAAGTGATTTAAAGCCGGTTATTGAATTGTGTGAGAACTTTGAAAATGAGTTCATGGTTTGCAGAAAGACTATTTAATAGTATATTACTTTTCATTGGAAATAATTTCATATAGACACTAGTGTCAATGCAGACATGATGTAAACTGACCGTGATGTGTGTATTGTGAGCATTACATCATATAGCAAAACAAATCTCGGTGTATTGGCATATTTTGATAGAAACTTGTTTGTTAAGACATCGCATGTTAATCAAACAAAGAAAACATTAAATAACGGAATATACAGAAGTGTTTAAACTCGACGAAATCACACACCCAATTTTGGTACATATGTATCGGATAATAGTTCAATAATTGAGACTTTTAAAGTGATATTAAGGGCATCTAACAGTATATAGGTGTCTATCGCAACCGTTGTTTATTTTTGGTGTTTTCACTTCATATACACTTATATTTGTTAGTGCAGCATCAACATACTAAAACAATATCTCGGAAAGAGAAAAATAATCCATTTGAATATCAGCCGTACATTCGTTTTGACAACTGACGACAGAAATGAATCGATGTATGATGCGAGTCTATATGTAGTTTTTATGCAGATTCGTTCATACGGCACACAGACACAATTTTGTTTTACGGATCATTTCGGCTTAGAGGACTGGGTGAGTCATGTAAAATATCGAAAATATATATTTTTATAAACAACTGGTAGCAAGATGAGTTGTAGATAATTGGTCAGTTACCACATTTTAACTAATTCTATTGACCTGTTTCTTTTTTCAGCTCAATTCAACAGTGAAAAATGCCCATAAAATCACTTTAACGCGAATTAAGTAATGCTTGTATGGGATGAATTCAATGGAACGTGACTTGACAATATTATAATTATAGAAAGAAGCTAAATATTCTCGACACGAGCCCTCTCAGTAGTTCGACATCGATCTGATATTCAGATTGCAATAATTATAAAGAACTACTCGTGTTAATAATCGTTGAACATACAACAACTTTCAAGATTATAATTTGTTCCATAAATATGCATTTAAAGAGTGAACACAACCAAACGCAACAATTTAAATGAAACCATACCTGTTATATCCGTGTACCGCAAACAACATTTAAACGTTTCCTCATTTGAATGTAAACACATACATCACATGCTAATGTTGTTCAACCCAATGGTGTTCATCGGCTTAAACGCATTGTCAGACTTCACAATGTATCTTTCCCCTTATCTGTAATATTGACATCTCCTGCGTCGTAGATGCATTTAGCTACTGATCAAACGCATAATTAATTCTCGTGAAAAATCAGACCCGGACTTGAAGGTAATCAGCTTAGAACAATAATCCCTTATGGACTATCTATGGACTATCCGCATTTATCCATCGATTATTGAGAAAGAACGCAACAGCTGCTGTACTGCGAACATTTCTTCCTTTCACGACAAACGACAATATTAGGTCTTACATGTTCGCCGGGACATTTCTATAAGTATCCATACTCTGATATATTTAATTATAATGCTTCACATGTATTGCTGCTAGATTTAGTATTGGTTTAGGACAACCCGCGCATAGTATAAAATCGGAATCGAATACTATTGGAAAACTTTAGGTAAACCTGAGTTGGATTTATCAGAGACGTAGTTATCTACGTCTCTGGATTTACAGATGTGGAAATATTCAGTACATGGAGATATATACAAGCGTATACACATGTTGTCCATAACAAGATTGATCATGATTGAGCCACGCCATGCGAAAATGCGTCTTTTGCAATCGACGTTGAGCGTATGTCGCAGTAGCGAACTAGGCAGCTCCTAACCCGTGCTCAAGCGAGCAGGCTGATCTGAGTCTAAGCTGGCCGGATGTTTCATAAGATTCATTTTCTCCTGACGGGGCTCCATTTAGAGTGTTGTTGAGAATGGAGAAGCGTACACATTCCACTTGAGCAACAATGCACTTGACATACTTATTAGAGAAAGTTATGTCGAATTGTTCACACTGATTATCAATTTTACGAAAGGCCTTCGTCTCTTACCCCATTCAGCCTTTTAAAAATTAATTCGACACATAGGGAATGTTCTTTTCACATATAAAACAAATATATCCACATGAAATAGGATGTTCCAGTTGAGATTTACTGATGTATCTTCAGAATGAGGAGAGTTAATGTTTAAAAAAAATGTAAGCAAAGTAGGAGAGAACCAATAATAAAGCCACCATAGTGTTAACATACATCATTGTTCAAACCGTGTGACACAGCACAAAACACGTATCGCTTTGCATACAAATAAATAACGATAAAACTAAGGTTTCCGCTTGAGAACGGTCGATGCGAAGTCTTCAGACAGAAACATATGTTAACATAAACCATTCTTAAAAGACTTTATGCGATATTGTCAAACGTTATTTGATGTTGAATTTTAATTTTAAATTACATTGAGCACCAGAACGATTCTCTTAAATTCACATTTAAACAAACAAATTAAAATATATATATTCGGATAATTTTCTTTAAGCGAAATGATTTGGGTGCTGTTTTTATTTCTCGAAAAACGCAAGAACATATTTTAAACTAAATCAAAGTATAATGTTTTGAAATGGAATTCCGAAATACAAAAAAGGTAGTCGTTCTTCACGAATACATATAAAAAATAGTACATCAAACACACATAAATCATATGAATTAATGGGCGGCGTTAGCAAGTCTGAGTTTCGTGTTTTAAAATTATTAAGGAATTTTCAAATACATTTTGGTTTTAAATTTATGCAAATCCTAGAAGCAATTTTCAATGGCGGCAAATCAACCATATTTTACTCGTATCCGTTTTTAAAGAGATCTTCCGTTTGAGCAATTTTATAACCAACGTTTATAACAATTTGTGTTCATTGAATGGCAAGGTTACACCGCCTTAATACTTGGCCTAAGATTGCAGTGTTTTGTAAATTGGAGCTTTCAGAAATCAAATAACAATATTTTTTCTGCGTGGGAAACCGGACCGGAAAGCGATTGATGTTGATCGCTGATATTTAAAGGTAAGATCAAAAAAAGGTATTAAAGGAATCATCATCATTATCATCATCATCATCAGCAGCAGCAGCAGCAGCAACATCAACATCATCATCATTGTCATCATCGTCGTAATCGTCTTCATATATAAATATAAATATATATTTAAATATTAAATCATCGATATTCTCACGAGATAACTAAAAATAGCACCAGCGGTAGTATTGTGAAATTGGTCTATTGAAAAGAACTGCGCTTTTTGCGTTTCGATATATTTCTTGAATGACTTGCACCAGCCCTTTTCCAATGTTGAATAATCTCAGAGCCTGCCATAGGCCATCATGCCATACGCAATCGAACCTTTTCCTAAAGCCGATGAAGTTGTTGAAGTGCTCATGTTGCTGTTGCAGGTGTTCTCAATGATGATATAGCAGTTGAAAATTTATTACACTGCTCCGTCCAGCTCTGTTTCCAGCCTGCTTTTCCACCGGCACTACCTCGGCCTTACTGTTCAGTCTGCAACTCTCGCACAGCTTGAGGTTGCCCTTTTTCGGTAAGGGGATGACCACAAACTGATTCCACTCCATGGGCCACTTCTTCTCCTCCCTAATCGTCTGGCACAATGCCATCGTTGCTGCTGTAGTTGCCTCCCCTCTATGCTTTATCAGCTCGAAATAGACATTGCTCACACATGTCAACGTTTAAACAAGAAACATAATGTTTTTTTTTACACATGGCGTATTTTACGGTAGCATAGAGGTGATATTCACTCCTCTTTTTAAATTGCACTCCCCTTTTTTCTGTTTCGTGGCCTCGACTTAGTGGCCACGTGTTAGCTTTGTCGTTGCCTTGAGTTACTAAGTCGAGGCCACGATATAAAAAAGAGATGTGCAATATAAAAAAAGAGGAGTGAATGTCACCTCTATGCTACCGTAGTATTGTGTTTTGTTATACCCAACTCTGAATTATTTCAATCAAAATTTTAATCGTAAACATAACTCCCTAAGCGTCTTATTAACTACGATGATGAGATTGTTTTGCTAAAAAAAGGAAAGAAAAGCACAAAATGTAGACATGCAAGTTTGATTGCTATTCTCGGAAAATGACGTATGGCCTGTTAATTGAAGAATGCCGGAAAAAAAACCTTCCGTCAGTTTTATAGGGGCCGGACAAAAACCCTCCCAGGAAAAAACGGGGCCGGACCAAAACCCTCCCATGAAAAAAAGGGGGTGGACAAAAACCCTCCCGTGAAATCTGAGCAACGAATTCAAGTACCAACGATTATTTATACATTTTTAATCCGAAATCGGTCATTTACGACATTGTCTTTTGTTGTCGGTTATCCGATATATTTATTTTTTGTAATAGTTACTTCACTTCAGTAGCTCATATTACACTATATCTTGACTAATTTAAATATTTCCGAATTGAAAATGTGGTTGTTATTTTCCACCCATTTGACGTAAATTATATATGTTTGAACTAAGATTTTTATGATTACTTAGTATGAATCACAAGTAGTGTGTTTATATAAAATATATAAAATATTAATTTGTGCGCCATCCAGTGAATTAAGAAAACACTAAAGTCGTGTATCTTTTTTATTCATCATCGTTACTGGACTAAAGCCCTCCCGTGAAAATAATAACAAGCTTCCCAAGACATTCTTTATTTTGTTTTATACAGATAACAAGTATTATGAAGTGTAGAAAGTATAATGTTACATAAAATGACCTATAAACATAATTAATTGATAAACAAACCAACATATAAGACACTTGAGAGTCAGTTCACATACACTCTTAAACATGCACACGATTGCAGTGCCCTACAGCAGCCAAGAAGTCCTGGACCGTCTTGCTTCCCAACGCTACCTCCTCACATTGGCGTTTCATCTTCTTTTGGTGAAGAAGGGTCCCCTTCCGGACTCGCTTTGCTACCGGCTCCTCGTGCTCGAACCGGTACACTTCAGCTTCGGCCATGGCGTTGTCCATCTGCAGACATGTGATCACATTCCAAAAATGAGGGATTTGCGTGGCCGACAAGATGCTTGAAACCGTTGTTCCAACTTTCGCATGCGTTGTTCGTCCTTGCTTCAACAAGTTTGGTCGACTCATGCACGTTCCATACCTCAGGCAGGAAGCGCGGCGGGGTGCGCCTGAAGCGGAGGCGACCATCCATCATGACAATCCTGAACGCCCGTTGACGTAGTTGGGGTCGAAGTTTTGAGCAAATGATGTCAGCATTGAGTGAATTTTTCGGATTAATGAATGCAACATTGTGTGAAGCAAATACATTTGTCGGTGTTTAATTGCTTTTAATTGATTCTTTGATGTAACTAATGTCACTTTGTCAAGACCGATGTCGTTATATGGATTACGCCATTGCTTGTGGTAGCGGTATTGTTCATAAGTGCATGTTCATAAGTGCATGTTCATAAGTGCATGTTCATAAGTGCATGTTCATAAGTGCATGTTCATAAGACCCACTTGGTTGTGGCTAATCTCAGCTACAGATAATTTATCAATAGTTTGTTGTTAGTAAAAACATGTGACATAGATTATTCAAACAATAGTTATAGACTTCAGATGTATTTTTCTTTATTTTTTTTTATCTTAGTCATTTAACAGTCACTCGATCGACTCACTATGATATGAAATTGATGATATTAGTGTAACTTTTGGGGATTTGGGTTGTATTTTGTGGTAACTAAAAACAGCGAACTTTAAATATTTAGTTTATTATTGTTATAGAGCATATATATGACGATATTCAATGTTGAAGAGGTCTAGATGTTCAATGTAAGATATTGGGTTAATGATGATGGATTAAGTCAAATTGTGGATTTGACTTTAATATACCGCTCTCTAAACTTCTCTCCGAACGTGATGTTAGATGGACTGTACGTTAAAAATTATGTGTAATTATATGCATACAGTGATCGTTTAAATGAGTAAGAAAACACAAGTTGTCATTTCTCCTCGGACTGAATCAATGTCAATCTCCTAAAAGAAATATAGTCAGGATACGTACAAATCAATGCATGGACAGCCCAATTACAAAACGATATGAAAAATAGACAACTGCAGAGGAAACAGACAAATATATTTACATAATACATCTTCTGCCGTCACTTGTCAACTGTCCGTCCTCAACAAACGATTGCGCTCGGCTGAGATATTTGGCGAATGTCGAACTGAATGTCGAGCTGGAATGCCGAGCCAGCTCGTCATTCGAAAATTATTGTACAACACTATCTCCGAATGTCGAACTGAATGTCGAGCTGGAATGCCGAGCCAGCTCGACATTCGAAAATAAGCATACAACACTATAATTATGCGAATGCCGAACTGAATGTCGAGCTGGAATGCCGAGCCAGCTCGACATTCGGAAATAAGCATACAAAATTTTATGCGAATGCCGAACTGAATGTCGAGCTGGAATACCGAGCCAGCTCGACATTCGAAAATAAGCATACAACACTATATGCGAATGCCGAACTGAATGTCGAGCTGGAATGCCGAGCAAGCTCGACATTCGGTAATTTGAATGTTGAACTAATGTCGAACGTCGAACGGCGAGCCAACTTCACGCACCTATTATAACACACCTCACAGTAAAGGCTATTTAAAATGTTACGTTTAACAATTTTAAAACACACGTCGATTGTCCAGTCCTGTCACATTAGTTCCTTCATTAAATAACATATACAGAAAAATACATAAAAATACAACACGCTACATAATTTTTTTATCAGAATACGTGTGAAATCATTCTTTTTTAAAGGACTGTACTTATTTACCTAATTGTAGTCAATTATTATATTAGATAATAGGAAACACGTTGTACAATCTGTTGAGAGAGCTTAATATATTTCTTATTTAATACTGCATTAATAAGTTAACATGTGATCAATCAAAAAGTAAAACATTAAAGTGTTATATGTTCAGTAATGTAAAATAATTGCTTAGTCTGTTAAAGCGTATTTTTCACTTGGTTCATATTCATTCGTCCTTGGTACCTCCGCCAATTTCATGTAATTGTTCGTCTAATGAACCCCACCTTATTGGCAGACAAATGTCATGTAAGGGTGTCAGTCGACACGTAATTGTTCGCGTAGTTCTCAAAATATTTATTTAAAAAATGGTATAGGGAACGACTATGAAACGAAAATTGATTATGAACGTTGGGTAATGACGTATTTGCAATAACGGCAAGTTATTTCAAAGAAGGGAACCAATATTTGGAAAGGCCTAATATCACACTGATAATCGAGTTTAAGGGATTTCCCTGATACTATTTCTTTTCGAGCGTAACCCTTTCAATTCTATTATTAGTTCTCAGGTGCTGATGCATGCATCTTATATGGTTGCTGATGCTCATTTTTAAATTCTAGTGCAATGAATATAACAAAAGAAAATGCATATCATGGTCGATAATTAAACTACAGTTACCCATCTGAATATCGCCCAGTCATACAAAACGATTCCTTTGTTTTTCACCATTTTAAATGGGTAAAACAAATGCTGTTGGGATCCCGCAGTTTGCTAAATATCAAACTATACGCATACGCTTACGCATGAACGATTTGTAAGAGGTCTTCTAATATTTGACAAAACACTGACCTGCATTATATTGAGCAAAAAGGATCGGATATTTATTCTGGTAAGTGACGTTATCTTTATAGTTCTAACAATGATAATGTAACAAGATAAAATGTTAACAGTGCTAAATTTAGTAATATTTTCCTCCCAGTATTTGTTTTTGTTTTTTTCTAAAAATGTCATTACTCATTAGACTTTGTGTGGTGCTGTGTTAACTTTATCATAGCAGGAATGGGACAGAGTTGTGTATTATGAATTACACATTTACTTTACATAACTCCAGGCCTCAAATCAATATGAGTTTGATTTTGTATTTCCAAAAAAACAAAACAAATATGATTAGGTAAGTATACTCGTGTTTCCTCAAACAGATGTACTCTTGATAAGGGGAAGGTTACATGCCACGTAAGCATTGTTTATACCGTCGTGGTTAATTCGTTAGTTGCACCTATTAAAAAAATAATTTTCTCTTCTGGTTAATGAGCCATTTAGCGATTTCGCCAACGCTATTTATATTTGACCTAAATATGTGGCTGCAACATTTGGCGCATTTCCATCATTCGGGACTACGTTAGAAGATGGACGTTGCGGATGCGTTTATTGACGAACTGTGTTTTTGTCGAAATCTTACTGTCCTCAAACCATGTTTTCTGGGTGTGCCTGGTGTCAAGCGAGTAGAATTTCTAGAAGTTGAATGACCTATTTGTTTATTCAATCGCTGAAAGCAGACTAATCATCTTAAGTTTGTACAATGTTTCTATATTCTAAAATAAAGACAATGGCAGAAAAATGCAGTGAAAGGTGTTTCGGAAAGGAAAAATATTGTACACGATACAGTGATTATTTGCGTTGATGAAATCGGTGATTTTGATTAAAGTCCAGATTGTATTCATTGCAGGATCTGTTAGATCAAAAACACACTTATCATGGTATTAAGTTGATAGAACTTTTAAAGGCCACCGGTTTGATATTTATTTTCCAACTAGGACTAGTAAATCAATATAGTTGTTGGTGCATATCGACTGTTCTGTATTTGAATATATGCTCCTTATTGATTTTACTTGTTCACAACACTCTCAATTTGTTATTGATAGTTTTAATGAATGTAACGATCTTGCCCAAGTAAACATTGCATTGTGTTCTAAAAACAAGTCAAGCGTGCTTTAAAAAAAAGAAGTTTGTTTTAATGATTGTTAACAGTTTTAAAATGTGTGGTTTGGTAATAAATGAACATTAGCGGGTTCTTCTTATTTAAAGCGGCCCATCCACACACAATATCATTGTCAATTTTATTGACTCAATAATATTGACAGAATATTTTTTGCCCTCAAGTATACACAATATTTATCAATATTTTGTTCATTTGTACTTCGGTCATCATTCAAACAAGAAAGAAAATTGACAATGCGTCAATAAATATTTGAGTTCTCTGATTTTCATCAATACATTGACGGTGTCTTCAATATCATCCATTAACTTTCAATTTTATTGTCAATCTTCTTTATTGACAATAAAATTGACAATGATATTGTGTGTGGATGGGCCGCTTAAGACGATGTTTATTTATTTAATTCTCAGAGAACCGACTCTAAAATGATTAACGCATGTTACTACTATAAATATAAGCAGTAAAGAGAAGAAATACGGAAAATAAAACCTTAACAAACCAAAACTTTCACAAAATCGAATGCAGACTTGAAGTTCGTTTGTTAGTACCGAATAAAGCCATGCATTAAACTCATGGAAGAGACACTAGACTCTTACACAAAGACTCGCTCGAAAAATAAGCATGAAGTAAATAAAAATAAAACACTACCATCAAATACAGAGCTTACTCTCATACTCGCTATTTATCAGAAAAAAACGTTGAGAATTTTTAAAGAAGCGTTGGGATATAATGATAGTTTATTCAAATTGCTCTAATATACCGTCCTCTGTCGAGACGTTAAATGTACATTTTGGAGACTCAAGAAGCGGCATACTACGGTGACGCTGGTTATCTTTCTCAGTTATTTACATTGATATGTCTTCATTTAAATTGAATCGCCACATCACCCATAGATAAAGCTTATGGCAGTATTGTGTATGCAATCGCAATCCGTGTTGGTATCTTTCATCATATCAATGTGAAATGTGTTTGGTAAGCAAATACAGAATGTAATATATTGGGATTGTTATAGATAGTGAATGCACTCATGATCACTTTACCCTGTTTAAAGGGGCCTTTTCACATTTTGGCATGTTTTGAAGTTTGTCGTCAAATGCTTTATATTGATAAATGTTAACATTGGATATAAGAAGCTCCAGCAAAAAAAATCAAGAATAAAATTAAAAAAAGAAAAAAAGTAACCCTCAGCAGGACTCGAACCACTGACCACTGGAGTCCTGGAGTAAAAAGACTACCACTTAGACCACTCGGCAATCCTTCCGGATATTATGACGGATGTATTTTATACCTTATGTAAGCATTCCTCGTAGTTTCACAAAAAATAACGACAACAACAGAACTCTCCAAATTATTTATTCTTTTCGCGTTGCAACGCTTTATAATTTTCGGGTTTTTAAATCGTATGATGCGTATAATGGCTATTTTAAAGCATGGTTAATGTCAGTATTACTGTTTCCTCACAAATATAACCAAAACGAAAATTTGCGAATCTGAAATTAAAAAAAATTCAATTTTGTCAATTTACCCAAACGTGAAAAGGTCCCTTTAATCTACGGTCATGCCCTAGTTATTGGATATTACTTTTAAATGTCAAAACTATGCACACGATTTGAAAATTAAGAATATCTAAATAGGTAAAATGTCTGTGATTTAATGCATAAAATCTCTCTGCGTCTTCACGTCAATATAAGATTGCTCATGAACACACGTCAAATCGTTCAAACCATGTCACATATAGATATATCAATATAACTTCTGTGAACCTGTTTTGTTTGTTCACACGTGAATTAATCATAGTGGCGAATGATGTTACGGTTTTCCATTCGTCAGGTTCGTTAATTACACTATCGCATGATTGAATGGTTATCCGTATGGGTTGCATGCTATATTTATAGTTCAGAGCGTGTCTTGTGATCAGGTGATGTCAATCAGATTTATTCGTACTCGTGTTGCCGTACACACTAGTTCTACTGTGTGTTTCCATGCAACTCAATCGCTGTGTTGCAGCAAAAATATGTTGTTACTCTTTTTTTAAACAGCAACCGAAAATCGAACAATACTGACCGCAAATCAGTTTATTGTTAACCAAAATAGATGTATATATAATATATATTTACTTTTGTAGTGCGTGTTCCTTGGGTCGATTATTATACATATACTTTCATCAATCTAAAATCATCGATGTGTAAGAAGCGACGTTATATATTGCTGAAAATAAAACTATGAGTTCACAATTAATAAATACGTATGAGAATATTTTAAATGTTCTTTTTAGATATGCATAGAAATTCATAATCTTTGACATAGCTGTTGATATCAAACCCACAGAAAACATGTATAGATTGTTGAGTTTCCATAAATAGCGGAAAGCATTTACGTCAATTGTACCTATTCAAACGTAC